>NW_026067908.1:10237487-10260791 GCF_014885135.2 Alexandromys fortis
AAAAAACAATGACTTCTCGAATTTTGCATGCAAATGGATGGAAATAGAAAACACTATCCTGAGCGAGGTAACCCAGACCCAAAAAGACGAACATGGGATGTATTCACTCATAATTGGTTTCTAGCCATAAATAAAGGTCACAGAGTGTATACCTGGTGAACCTAAAGAAGCTAAATAAGAAGGTGAACCTAAGGAAAATCATATAGTTATCCTCTTGGCTATGGGAAGTAGACAAAATTGCCGGGGAGAAAATTGAGTTCTTGGGGGTGGGGTGGGGTGGGGATAAGGGGGACGGGGAGAGAAAATTGAGAAGGGGAGGATTGGGGGAACTTGGGGAAACAGGAAGATTGGGATAAAGGAAGGTTGGATAGGGGAGCAGGGAAGCACATATCTTAGTTAAGGGAGCCACCTTAGGGTTGGCAAGAGACTTGAACCTAGAGTGGCTCCCAGGAACCCAAGGCGATGTCCCCAGTTAGTTCCTTGGGAAGCTGAGGATAGGGAACCTGAAATGACTCTATTCTATAGCAATACTGACGAATATCTTCCATATCACCATAGAACCTTCATCTGGTGATGGATGGAGATAGAGACAGAGACCCACACTGGAGCACTGGACTGAGCTCCCAAGGTCCCAATGAGGAGCGGATGGAGGGAGAACGCGAGCAAGGAAGTCAGGACCACGAGGGGTGCACCCACCCACTGAGATGTGGGGCTGATCTATTGGGAGCTCACCAAGGCCAGCTGGACTGTGACTGAAAAAGCATGGGATAAAACCGGACTCTCTGATCATGGCGAACAATGAGGGCTGATGAGAAGCCAAGGACAATGGCACGGGGTTTTGATCCTACTTCATGTTCTGGCTTGGTGGGAGCCTAGCCAGTTTGGATGTTCACCTTCCTAGATATGGACGGAGTGGGGAGGACCTTGGACTTTCCACAGGGCAGGGAACCCTGACTGCTTTTTGGACTGGAGAGGGAGGGGGAGAGGAGTGTGGGGAGGGGGAGAAGGGTGGGAGGAGAGGGAAGGGAAATGGGAGGCTGGGAGGAGGCGGAAACTTTTTTTTCCTTTTCTTAAAAAAAAAAAAAAGACCTTCTTAAAACAATCAAAAAAAAAGTTTTACCCTGAACACATTCTTTCTTATAAAGGCTTAAATTATGCACCATCTAGCAGTAGAGAAGATTAAACAAAGGGGAAGCTACAGACATCAGGACAGAAGGGATCCGGCATAAGAAAGAGGTTATGAAATCCATAGCGTGGTTATCCTAAACAAGGTATTAGCCCCCACCAAACCTAGTTCGTCTTCTCTCGACACAGCCAGACAAAAACTCCTAGCCACACTTTCAATTGGAGTTTCATGATAAGACAGAGAGACTCAAGCAATGAAACAATGAGATTTAAGTGGTAGGGATGTATGCTTCTCTCGGGAATAGACAATCACATCCTCTTATCTTTTGTGCCCCAGTTAGAGTCAATCATGCTAACTTTAAAACCCATAGCCTGAAACTAGACCTGTCTCTACTCTAATACACGCCCCTGAATGACTGCAAGAAACAAAGCGTGTTCACACCGTTAAGGCAAAATGGCAGCCCAGGGCTCCCATGTTCCTCACCCAACCCACTCCAAACTGTTTCATATCGTCACATGACAGCGAAAAAAGATCTCTGTGGGACATAGTAGATGTAAAGGCTTCATGTGGAAAAAACAACTGGACCTTCCAGTGCTGTTTGGTCGACCCAGCTCTCCACTGTTCATCTTTACCTCTCTCGTACCTTCTGCTACGAGTTCTTCCTTCTCTATTTGTAACTGCTACCAGGAAGGGTGGGGCTAGGCTAGGGTACATTTCATCCTGTTCTAAGCACCTCACTGAATTTGATTTTCCTCTTCATTTTCATAAGGCAGTCCAGAAAATTAGGCAATGGATTGCAGAGATCAAAAGTAACACACGAGATCAAAGCCAAGGAAACGGGTCTGTGTGTAAAGTGCTCGTCACGGATGCACGAGAACTTGCATTTGAAAACCCAGAAGCCACATAAATCTCACACAGTAGCACACACCTAGAATTCCAGTACACCTCAGCCCAGATGGGAAGCAGAAAAAGGAGAATCCTTGCTAACTTGGAGTATGTAGCACCAACAACAAAGAGACCACGTCTCGGGGTGGAAGGCAAGACCCGACCCCTGAAGGTGTCCTCTCACCTCCACATACATGCAGAACACACATGTGCATGTACATGCACGCACACACACACACACACATACACAACGAGATGAACAATTCAATTTACAAAGTATGACTTTGCCTCATTAACGGACCAGCTTTGCTCCATTTTAGCTACTGTATCTAGCATCTGCCACTTATGAAATCACTCCCAAACATTTATCTTCAAGAAATTGCTCAAGGCAATAAGACAGAGAAAAGCAGTGTCCTTTCCATAGTCCTGCTTCCTGGCCACTTTCACGTGTCAACTTTATGGCTTCCTGTTCATCATCTAAAACCTGACATGAGGAGGAGGCAATGCTCTCCCACAAAGGTACAACTTTTATCATGACCTTGCTGGCCAAGCACCTTAATCACTTTAAATCTTGAATGTCTAATGAATTTAAAGAATGTTTTATTAGGGACTGAAGAGCTACCGCAATGGTTAACAGCATGCGCTGTTCTTGCAGAAGACTCAAGTTCAATTCCCAGCATCCACTATGGGGAGTTCACAACTACCTGAAAGACTGGCTGCAGGGGATGTAGTGCCCTCTGCTGGTCTCTGTGGGCATCTGCATTTATGTCTAAAACTCGTACACGGATACACGCACATACACCTAATTAGAAATAGATGTTTTTCTTTTTCTTTAACGATGCCCCATCACACAGAGGATCGGAAGCTCTTTTCTCGGTTTAATAGTCACTGTCACTATGATTGCTATTTGGAGGAGAGTTTTCTCATTAACAACCATTTAAGAAACCAAAACTATTTCTGACATCTGGGTAAGCCTATTGCTATATTGCATCATTCCATAAAGCGCCATCCTCTTTCCCTCACAACGCCATTCCTGTGAGAACCCACTGCACAAAGACAAACGTTGTGCTGCTGTGTAACTCACCTCCAAAAACCCCACCGCAAACCCTGGGTTATGAAACTCACATTTGGAAATTATCATCCATCTTCCTGTTTACACATGTATGCTGCTATTTTAGGGATTTATGTAACATCCTGCAGAGCCAACTAATGCACTTCACATCCATTATTTCATTTCTCTCATAATAACCCTCTGAACTGTGGTGAGAATTGTTGCCTCATCCCATTTTAATGGGAAAAATTTAACCAAAAACCTCTATTATACTTCTTGATGGGAATAAACAGCTCCTACATTAATTGGAAAGTAAAACCCTCAATGATTTTGGTATTTTCACCAATACCCTACATGCGAATAGCAAAGTAGAACCATTTGGATTCAGTGAATTTTATTCTTTTTCATGGTAAGAATCTGCTGTTAGGTATTAATTACACATAATATTAAAAAATAAATCAACGTCCACATATATAAACTTGAAGACAAAAGGACAGTAGTGTTTCATAAGCACCTAGTGCATAACATGGCCAGCGTCTGATTTCTCAGAACACCATACTTACGTGTGGCAACAATTACAGGAAAAAAAATTGATTTTTCTTCCTTTGCCACAGACTAAATGGATATCCTTTCTTAATGTCTAATGCCCCCCTAAAGTACTTCTTTGTTTTATAAAAGAATAAAGCCAGAAGGAAACCTACATTGACTGATAAAGAGGGCAACCAACCTTGCTAGATGTTTTTCTTAAGCCAAATGGGGAACACATTTTTCCCCCCCAGGGCTCATTGGTATGCTCCAGCTGTATCCGCATCTTACCAAAGTTAAAGCTAAGTAGGAGGTGTGACTTACAGAAATAGAGTTTCCCTCTTAAAGTTTCGCCCATTGAATAAAATGTGAAGTCTCTGCTTGGTAATACAAAACAGAAACTGTTCGTTTCTCATACTATTCTTTAAGCAATGGAATTGAAATCTTTACAAATTATCCAAAGTTTTCACACCTAAACATCTTCAAGATGAGAATATTTATACAAATTAACCAACTTTTACAATCTAAGATGGGTAATTATGAAGGTCTGTAGACATTAATTTTATCCTTCAGAATATAAAATGTAAAATTGTAACAATTTATATATCCAGGTGAGAATAATAGAAAACTTAACAATTCGTAGATTAAACCATTAAGAGGTTTAATTTTCTCCTGGAAAGTTATGTCTGGAGGCAGACAAGGCTGAGCTGACATCTCTTCTCTAAGACTCGCCTCAGATCTAAGCTTTATATATTTTTTTCCATCATTCTAAGCATATGGATCTATGTCTAATGGTTGCAAGATGGCTGCTCATCAATCATAATAAAGTCACACAATGCTAGCAGAAAGTAATAAAGTTCTGGGACCTCTGGGTGCTTGAGATGCCTGTCTTTTGTTCAGACCATCTAATCCTTGTCATTGGAGATGCTGCCAGCTTCAAGGGAGGCTGGGAAGTTGAATAAAGTTATCTTTTCCTACTTTTGCAGTAGAAGAAGGTGAAAGTAAAATTGTGTGAAAGAAGAGTCCATCTGCAGCAACTGCCATACTTCCAACCCAATTCAACCTAGAATGCCTTCTGCTTAAGTCTTACCACCATTGTCGTTGTCATGGGCAGCACTAACTGTGTTCCCCTGAATGGTCCAACAAGTTGTTGGGTGGATGGATTTACACATCTCTTATTAATGTAAAGTTTGGATCACCTCAAAATATTGTGCTAATCTCAAATTTTAAAAATAATTTCCCAGGCATTTTTCTCATGAGTAATATTTGATTCCATAGAACTATTTCAAGATTCCCTTAATAGTTTGTCCACGAACACTAGAAAGAGCCTGAGAGATTAGTATGCTCTCAAGTCTTGTTGTGTACCTGGGCCCACACACGCTGGCGATTACTATCTTCTCAATAATAAACTCAGGACTTCCAACTCTTAGTCCTCACTTGGGGTCACCTTGAAAACTTCAATATCTATAGCATTTAGAAAAGAAAGGACTGTCGTGAAAGGGCTTCATTTTATGATTTATGATTTTTTTCAGACACTCTTCCCTTTTTGGCATTGGGTTTTTCCAATCTGGGACAAATCATGACCATGCACAAGCTATCTCTTCTGGAGGAGTTCTAGTAGGTTACAGGCCAGTCAACGGGAGCACCCTTTAAGCATAGGCAGGCAACCTCTGAAGTAATCGGAACTGCTTTAACAATTACTGCTCTTCCATCTTAACCTCTGAATTCAGAAACAATTATGCTTCTGTGGTTATAATGACCTGGATGCACAGTGGAATGAAGACACGGGTAGGGTTTTCTTCTCGCCCTCGGAAAATGTTCCAGTAAAAACAGTAGCATCACTCTGTGCTTTTTCAGTTCCTATCATTTGATGTACTAGAGAACAGTCTCAGAGGGACACTCCTCTCTGTGCAGTAAGAGAGTGACAGCGAAGCAAACAGGAGCAGATCAAAGAGCTATCCAAGGAATCCTAAGATGTGTGTGTGTGTGTGTGTGTGCGTGTGTGTGTGTGTGTGTGTGTGTGCGTGCATGTGTGTGTGTGTGTGTGTGTCTTCCCATGCATATGGGGAAAGAGAAAACAAGCATTGTGGGTTGAGTTGCCTGTTTGTGTTTCCCACTGTCAGTCTGTTTGAACATCTGTTAGTCCTGCAACATCCTTCTCACCTACTGGCTTTCAAAAACCTGCCAGGAAAAGATATCCTTCAGCGTTCTGTGTACCAATGCACTATGCTCGGGGCAATTGCCACTGTCCTCAGGCCTTCAAGAGTGACTGTGATAATAAAAATGAAGGATTAAACCTAAGTCATTTTGCCCCGCAAAGATGGCCCTGAGTTAGCACGCAAGGATAACAAAAGCCTGTATCTAGAAATCTTCCCTAAGAATTCATCAGTCCTCCTATTAGATACAAGTTGGGGCTACACGCTCATTTTTCTAGGTAACAAGCCGGTATGTTTTGCAAATTTCAAAATATGCCTGTTACTAAAAAGAAAAATCACTTTGGGAAGTGTGCCTTCTTTTCAAAAAGGGGTGCTAAGGCATTAGACCTCCCTGTGAACATCGCGTCTCCTCAGAAGCCCATGATGAGGAAAGGAAACGATACATTGGAAACAGTAAAACCTCAGAGCCAGCAAGCCCAGTTGCTGGTGAACGCAAGCTGCTCTGATTCCCTTTCCGCATCTCAAGGTCTCCATGTTCTGAGGTGTAAAACAACAGTTGACTTCTGAGATCACTTTCAGCTCTGAGAAATACCATGATTCTGAGTGTCAGCCCTGAGAGAGAAACCAAGAAACCAACAGCCGGGAACCTGGAATCTTTTATTTAATCCCTTTGACATCAGCAAGTACTTATGCAAATAATCATATTTTCCTCTAAGATTTAAAGTGTCCCTGGATAAAGGGTTCTTTTCGCTCTTCCCACAGAGGTGGCAAAAGATTAAAAGGACTAATATTTTTCAAATGCTTAAACATAATTCGGAGAAAAACATCTCGGAGAAAATAGCATGCCCAGGTTTTTGTCTAGGGTTTCAGTGTTAGAATGGGGCTGGGTACTACAATCTCCACCTGCAGGAGTAGGAGTTAACTTACATGGGAATTTTAAATCGGGGTTTCGATAATTTCTCTACAACAAATACAGGTCACGTGGAAATACAGCCCAATAGTATTTTCAATTACATTAATGGATAACGTGGCTAAGGATTTAAGCTGTCGAAAGAGCACATACCCCAGTGCAGATACGACCGTGAACATGCATCTTTCTTTGCCTCCTCCACTAGGCACGCTTGGAATCCCGGAAGTGATACCAGAGCCTCAGAACAGTGGAAAGAGGCTGAAGGACTGTCTGGTTGCTTCTGGTCATAGGGACAATACAGCAGTGGGGTTCACAGGTACAAAGTCTCTTAGCTCTATCCTAGCCATAGATGGCGAGGGAGATTCATTCTTCCTATGTCTAAATAGGGCTGAGCTAAAAACAACAGGTAACCTTAACAGGCAAGGCAAAACCCAGACATGAGAAAGACATGGGAATCCAGTCACAGCAAGCTCCAGGGCAGGGACGCTCTTTATTCCTACAGCCTAAAACCAATATCTTTCTTCACCTGCAGGAAACATGCAGCCTGTGCTAGGGAGGTTCCTGGTACCTCAGCATGTGGCGGCAGCAGGATTTAGAGGAAAGTCTAGATGCACCAAGCAAAGCAGGCAGACCATAAGCCATTAGGGGTGAAACTGTCCCTGTTGCCCTGCAAAAAATGGAGCCAAGCCTGCATGCTAAACATAAAGAGAATAACTACCTGCCATGATGCAATATTTAAGGAGGACTCAGAGCCTCCTAACATAATAGCAAAAAGCAGGGGGTGGAGAGGAGCTCTCCTGTGTAGTCACAACAAGAATGCAAAAGATTAACAGGCACCAGCTCTGTGCCTTCCATGGAGGAAGGCTATGCTTTATGGAAGGAACTATGAGGCTATCAAAGTTCTAGCAGTTGCCACTACTGGGTGAGCAATCCCAGAAGAATTTCAAGTCAGAGAACAATCTGATGGGACTTACAAATTATTACAGTGTAATTTTAAGAAATAAAATAGGATTAGAGTCCATCATCACAGGAGCCAGACGGAGGCTGGAAGGATGGCTCAGTGGTTAAGAGCACCGCCTGCTCTTCCAAAGGTCCTGAGTTCAATTCCCAGCAGCCACATGGTGGCTCACAACCATCTCTAATGAGATCTGGTGCCCTCTTCTGGCCTGCAGGCATACATGCAGACAGAATACCGAGAATACTGTATACATAATAAATAAATAAATTTAAAAATTAAAAAAAACAGGGGGCCAGGCCGTGGTGGTGCATGCCTTTAATCTCAGCACTCGGGAGGCAGAGGCAGGCAGTGTGAGTTCAAGACCAGCTTGGTCTACAGAGCAAGTGCCAGGACAGGCTCCAAAGCTACACAGCGAAACCCTGCCTAAAACAAACAAACAAGCAACCCCCCTCCCCCGCAAAAAAAAAAAGAAAAAACACAGAAAATCTAAGGAGAAGCAAGCAGCTTTGAAAAGATCAGACAGCATTTCTAACCATGAGAAAATAAATCAATTCAAGGAACAACTTAATCAATAAATAAGACATCAATAAAGACAGGAACACCTATGGAATGCCTCTGGACAGCCACCCAAAGGCCTCTCAGATTATCTGTAATTGAAGAGTAATACAGAGGTGACAGCTATGACAGATGAAAAGAGAAGGTCCAAGATGAGTGCAGCAGAATTTTCACAGACAGCAAAAGGATGGAGGAGGCAAGGCAAAATAGGCTCAGATATGCCATGGATTCTTAGTAAGAAACACAGGAATGCTCTGATTAAATGAGCACACAAAAGCCCAAGAAGCAAGAGTAAAAGCCAGCCCACACGTGAACACACTACAGTGAAACAGTAAAGCACCAGGGACAAAGAACACGCCAGGGGCCAACTTCTCAACAATCGTGGCTGGGAAGCTGGGTCTTCAAAGTAATGAGGAAAGCAATGGTCAGTTCTGGATTCTCCTCCCCGATGATCTATGATTAAAGCACTGGAACGAGACACGGTTCCAAACAAGCAAAAGGGACTCGGAGATTTCTGTCATCTTGAGGAACCGAAATCCAAAGGAAGAAGAGAAATACAGGAAGCACAGGAGATATAGCTCACGTTAAGTAAGCACTGACTGCAAAAACAATCAAGAGAGCCAATTATATAAAGATGACATGCTGTATAAAAATACGGTAGAGCTACTTTGCTAAAGAATTTTGAAATAGGATGAGTATCAAGACGATACAATTATGAGGTCTTTACGTAGTTCTAGTCAGACAAAATACAAAGCCAGGTGTGGTAACTCACACCTGCAACCTTGGAACTTTGGAGTATTGGCAAGAGGATCTGGAGTTCAATGTTTCCCTCAGCTTCACAGTGAGTTCAAAGCCAACCTGAGTTACATGAGACCCTGTCTCAAAAAAATAAAACTAAAATAAATAAAAAATAAAAGACAAAGCAAAATGAAGTGTCTTAAAAACATTTTTACAGTCACGAAAAATAGAAATTGGATATGTAATATTCAAATCAATAGACCGAAGTTGGAAGGAAGGACAAATCATGAAGGGATGGAAGGACAAAGAGGTGTCCTTCAGTGCCAACTGACACCACATTTATTAAAACTAGTGAAAAATGAGCACACACGGGGCACTTTGTCACAGATTAGTTTCTCTAGCAAGTCACCTCTGACATTAAATTCGTGTGCTGTTTCCTTAGACACTGCTCTATTATACACATGTGAGGAAGAACTCGGACTGAAGCAGCCATGAAAAGCTGGTGTAACTAAACCACAATGGAAGCCATCCCAGGGGCTCCAAAGCTACAAGGATTCCTTAACGCTGGGCTGATACTGTGGTCTTCATCTTCCCACATCCACTGGGCACTGGCTATGGCTGCTCTAGATGACAGTATGTGTGGCTGTGGACAAAGGGGTCCTCTACAACCCCATCACTCCCCGGGGTGGGCACTGAAGATATTCTCTTAAGAAGATTCTCAGAGGCTGAGACAGCAAGTCCTTCCCAGGAGAATGATTTAACACATCACATTCTCCACCGTACTACTACAGGGGACTTACAATTAGTGGTAAAGGAATCCACGTGTCTGATATTCAACCACCTGAAGCTTTTTCTAAATTATGCAGCTTGGGTTTCATAGAAAAAGCAATAGGTCAGTTTCAATGCTGCAATAATGTTTGTTTGTTTGTTTAAAAAAATTACCAACATCTAAATCTTTTAACTCAAGACCTGGTTTATTTCTCATGAGCCAAAACAGGTAGCATAAAGAGCTAATGGCAAACTGAAACTCTTTACTCATGCCCATTTTAAACGGATTGCAAGTCAACACAGAGGTCTCTTTCCTAAACGCACGTACACAGCACCTGTCATTGTTAAATATTGTCTCAACCTGGACAAATGACTTCAAGAACCCAA
Organism: Alexandromys fortis; assembly: GCF_014885135.2. Taxonomy (NCBI): domain Eukaryota; kingdom Metazoa; phylum Chordata; class Mammalia; order Rodentia; family Cricetidae; genus Alexandromys; species Alexandromys fortis. The sequence continues at coordinate 10,247,547 of NW_026067908.1, forward strand.
AACTATGTATAGCTTACTAATTGCTCCTCAATCAAAATCAACCCTATTAGAAAAGTAAACAGGTATATCCGAGCAGGTACCCTCTAGAGAAATAAAAGATAATTCATCTCGGCAAAATATGCCAAGCTCATAAAAAGTTATATTTAAAAAAAATATGCCAAGCTAGAAATAAACTAAGAAGTCAGTCAAATGAGGAAATACAAGTAGACATGTTGCAAAATTGCTTAGCTCACAAATATGTCAGGAAAATAGGAAGGCAATGGATCTGTTTGCTAGACAGCCCAAAAGTATTAATCATACCATCTTAATTATTCTGTTCTTTTCTAATATTGTACTTGTTTTGTTTTGTAAATTTACAAACTGGAATTGTTCTATTTATAAAAACTAAAAATAATAGAAACTAGAGTAAATATGTTCCTTGCTAAGTCCTACATGCATTGATTTGAAGAGCTGACTAGGCCAATTTTACACTAAAAACATGTTTGTATTAAAAGAGATTTCTCTTTCCTGGGATATCAGAAGATTAATGAGGTACACTGAGCAAAATCACAACTAAATTTGCTTCTCCTGAAATCATCGGCCTGCACACATTATCAGCAAGGCATGTTCACAAAATCTCCAGGTTCCTCCTCCTCAGGTCACACATAAAAACATTGGGATCCCCAAACTGGGGGGTGGGAGGCCGAAAAGTCACTGCATTAAAAAAGTGGGTTCATCAAAAGAAAATGAAATTATGATCTACTAAAACTGCATGGACTTTTATTACTTTAATCATACATTTTAACTTAATTTGCCTTTCTCACGGTGTAGCCAGGAACTGGCAAGAGCTACGTCCAAAAGACGCATGTGCTCTACGGGACAGTCGCATCTCATGGAGATCGACTATAGGGAGGCACAGAATGCATTTCAGCTTAGCAGCATCATACACCTGTGATGTAAACCCAAGATACCTGCAATGTAATTTTTTTTAAAAAAAAGAAATCAGTTTTGCTTTAAAATCACCCCAGGCCTGCTGTGTCATTTGCATGATGGACACCCGATTAAGAGCTACAGAGAAACCAGTCTCGATAAACAAACAAACAAACAAAAACTGGACGAATTAGTCCTCCCCACCTTCCTCTTAACACTTGGTCAACACCGTGGCTTCCTTGGGCTCAGATTTTTGTGCTGAGTGTAGCACATGGAAGGCGGTGTGTGAGGAGGGAAGGAAAACAGAACGGGAGAGAGGAGACCAAGCAGAAGGAAAGTGAGGTGAGGGGCAGCAGGCCTCCTGCTCCCCAGTCTTGGAGCTTCTCATGGCAGCCCAGACACCAAAGCTTGCCAAAAGTTCTGGGCACAGCTTTGGTTCTGCAGAGGCTTAGGTACGCCCGGCTTGGGGACCCAGCTATCTAGGTGTGTGGGAGCATCCTGCAGCAGCAGCCCCGGCAAACTCTGAGCAGTTGGCCCCCAGGCATCACCGCCCACTCGGGGCTCCCGCTCGGGGAATCCTTCTGCTTGTCCCTTGGCTGGCTCTGCTTCCCAATGACTGTCTTAAGAGGTCCAAGGGCCAAGTGGCCGAGACTGAAAGTACCCTAGGGAAGGGTCCATGGGAGGACTGGTTCCCAGGGGCGACCAGGACGAACCTAGGCTGCCATACCGGCCTCGAGCCGCGGTGCGGTGCGGCGGGAGGCGAGGCATCCTCAACCTCAGGCTGCGCTCCCGCGCCAAGCTGCCCCGTGGGCGAACCTTGGAGATACGGGGAGAGCGACCCGCAGCTTCATCTCAGGATACCGCGACCACCCAGGCGGGGCCACCAGCCAGCGCTGAGAAGCTCGGGTGCCTCTCCTGTGCCGCCGGACCCCGACCTCCACCGACTGAGCTCAGAGCCGCTGCTCCCCCACGCCTCTCTCTCTAGCACTGCGCGGTACCCGAAACCCAGTCGACCGGACTGGATGCTGCGGCCACCGAGGCCACCACCTGTGAGCCTCCGCAGCCGGGGCCTCTGGACGGTCGCCCTTGGCTCCTTTCCTCTCCCTCCTACCTGGCCGAGCTCCCCTGCACTCCACGCGCGCGACCGCAGAAGACTTTTGCAGAAGCTCCCTCACTGCCAGCCTGCGCTCGCCGCAGCCTCCTTCCACCGCGGCTGGAGGATTACGCGCAGCCCTGCGTGCCCATCAGCCGGTGCGGACGATCCCGGGTGGAACCTCAACTCGCCGGCCCCCGCCCCCATTCATAATCCCCGCGGCCGTCTGCCACTACACGCCGCCCCCGCCCCCGCGCTCGTTCCCGCTCGCTGGCCCTGCGATGTGTCAGTGGCTCGCTGTTCATCTGCCACCCAGACAGTACCAAGGGCTCCCGCACCTCCTGGCTGCAAGAAAGGGGGATGGGTCCCCCTCCCGGGGGGTGGGCGGGTGAAGAGAGCCTGGCTTATCACTCAAAGAGCCTGTGGGAGCGCAGGAGCCCACCGCTCTCCTGTTGCACAAAGGATTCCCTAAGGGATCCGCTTTGGTTCCTGAACCAAAGGGTCATATTATTGCTGAGCTTGTGGTCCAGCAACAGCCTGAGAGAGGGTCCCATAACTTAGGGATTCATGTGACAGGGCACCAGGCTTAGCCACCTGGACCGGAACTACTGATCCTGTTTTAAGAGAAGAGATGGGCATAGTCCTGCCGCTGTGTGTGTGTGGGGGGGGGGGACCTAATTAACCAGTCCTTTAAGTCAGAATGGAAGAGAAGGAAAACTGGCAAGGAAAAGAGGAAGCCAGCAAAGGAATGACTTCGTACCTTGAACTGCCGAACGAATTAGAGACCAGACTTTCTTGGATACTTTAGCAAATCTCTCAATTCATTCCCATGACCTAACAGACATTTTGCACGGAGCACATGGTATCAGATTGGCGGTACGAGGATGGTAGGATGGTTGAGACACGAATTTGCCATCTAATGGGAGAAACAATCATAAAATCCAAAACGGGCAATATAAACCATCCCACTACAAAACATGCCACAATTGCCCAAGTGGAGGCATTTTTTTTAACGTGGAAAGGAGATGGGGGTCAGGAATTTAGAATCTTCTGAACTGTCCATATTAAAGGGTATATAAAAGCTCACCAAGGAAGCGAAAGTAACTTTCCATATTTTCCTATTGACCCAACCACACAGGACAGGGCATACCTATACCATAAGGGTGATGGGACTTTACCAACTCTCGCTGTGCACTCTTTCCTCCAACACTGTCTGCCAAAGAACACCCAGATCTCCAGCGGCCACGCTGCCAACTGTCCAGTGGCTCTTCTCTTTTCCGGCTTTTTGCTTTGTATTATATGCCATCCGCTACATCCATTACCTTGAAATTGAGCCCAAAGTTAATAGCACAAAGGCAATGGGTCTCTGGAGAGAAGCCAAAAAACCCTGCAATGTCATGGTTCTGACACAGTCTCTTTTTCTGAACTACAGTGAGAATTAATTAACTAGACTTATTAAGTATGAAGACATCATTGTCCAAAGGCACAATGAATGGGAGCCTAAAATGTGATTTAATCTAAGTAAAATAGGCCCAAGGCATGCTGTTCTTCTCTGGAAATTAAAATATTGAAAAAATTATTAGCTACTAAGTCTTTCAAGGTATTCCATCTTCTTCAGAAAAAAAAATCAGTCCAAACAATTCTTGTTGCAAAAAAAAAATTAAATATACTGCAATCTGATCATGTTGTCAGTTATTTAAACATCTTTCCTACCTCTTGCTGGAATTTATACATGCTAACAAAGGGAATGGGGAAAGATTTAAATCCCATTTTCTACAAAGTTATACACGTTTACTCACAAACTCCAAAGTACTTTTAATAGTTGCCAAGAGCGGTAGCATTTGACCAAAAGTTGCATGGAAAAGTCCTTAGGAGAAACAGCTTAAATTAACCAGCAGAAGATACAAGAAACACACACACATAGTGCCAGGAAATGAAGACCTTATGATAAAACACACACACACACACACACACACACACACACACACACACACACACAAACTGTCTCTATCAAAAGCTGGAATAGATGAAACAGAATCCGGAGTAGGGCAGAAAAATAAACAAAGAGAGAGTAATGGGAAAGGGGTGCTTGGTTACCAAGGAATCCAGCAAACTTGAGCAAGCAAAACCACCATCTCAAAGAGACTTAACTCAGCATGAAATGCAGAGGCTCTAGATCCTGCTTATTTTAACCATTTGTATCAAAAGGTAGGCATTTGGGGCTTGAGAATGTGAGAATACTAAAGTTACCATGAAACGTAACTTCAGGAACTTTCTCCAAAGACTTTAATCACAAAAAGTAATAATCCACTCAATAATGATTACTAGCATAGAAGAATCTGACATTAAAAGAACAAGAGATGGAAACACGATAGATACCAAGATATAGTAGCAAAGTTCCAGAAGAAACATCAACTCTCACCAATGTAGAGCTAGGAAATGTTCCACAGAGGCACCGCAGTTCTGACTGACTTTTATAAGACTAGGAGGATTAAATGGAGAAGAGGATGGGAAAGCAGGGCAAAGAAGAGAATGTGGGGAGGGACAACTAACACTAAAAGGTCTCTAAAAATCCATGTGGAAATCTGCTACTGCAGAAGCCTTCGTGTGTGTGTGTGTGTGTGTGTGTGTGTGTGTGTGTGTGTGTAAGGAATTTAGATGGAGTCACCATATAATGGGGTAAACAATTCACCAGCAACACATCTTACACCAACAAGCAAAACCTCCAGTGCCAAGAATGGATTACATCTTGTTGAGTCATTAGCCAATGAGGTTCTTTGAGTGCCTACACACCCACCAATTGCCCAAGACTCCACGGGCTATTATTCTCCATACGATTACTCGCTGTAACCCGATGGTAGGTCCTATTGGTAAAGGCTACTTACTTATGTCATCCAAAACAGAGAAATTAAAATGGTGCCTACCTAGAAGCTTCACTCCAATTGACTAGTGTTCATGGTGCTAGAAGGCACTTTATATCCTACTCAAGGAGAAAAGTAACCATCATTTAACCCAACTACAAACCCTGCAGTCTACATCAGTGGCCTGCCTGCAACATATACGGGTGCAGTAGTGGTGCAAATGTTATGGGGAAAAAACAAACACTTTTTTGATTGAATTTAAGGCCCACTCGATGAGCTGGAACCTTTACCAAACACTATTGAAGTTGTCAAGAACCTGAGACTAAATAGGCCATGGGCCTATATGAATACCTAATACAATTATTCTGCTAAAAGAACATAGCAATAAAATGACTCTTAATGACATATGGCTATAGTCATAGAACAGCATTGTTCAGCCCTCATGAAAGAAGCTTCTCCTTGCAGGAGATGCCGAGAGATCTACAACTGGACAATGTGCAGTGATAGAGTTTGGCCCCTTCAGCACTAAATAAAATGCCTTTATCCTCAAATCCCAGGGATTTATGCAGAAGAGACCAACAGATTGTAAAAGCCAGAAATGGTAAAAAAAAAAAATAATAAGATAACAGTCTCTTCCATTCACAAGAAGATTGATACACAGATAAACTCACAGAGACTGTGACCACATTCACAAGACCTGTACAGGCTCAAACCAGCAAAATACCAGCACTGAGAAAGAGAAATGGGCACAACATTCCTGTCACAGCAACCAAGAAGATGACTGCAGTTGGCACCTGTTAGGAAAGGGAATGCCAGTTTTCTCCAGTGGAATAACACTGGATATATCAACCATGCTCCGGGGCAAGCCCCATACCCGGAAGTAGTCGACACAAAACAGCCTCTCCCCACATCTGTGTGTGTGTGTGTGTGTGTATGTACACTCTTGTGTGTTTATGTGTGTGTGTGTGCCAAAGCATTGAAGAAAAAATAGTCAAGGCATAATTTTTTTAATCAATAAGATCTAGGTCTTCAGGGAACGATGATTTCTCACAAGTATACTTCCAGTAGTGTGTGTGTGTGAAGTTGCTTTTTCTTTTAAAATCAGGTTATATTATTTGTGTATGTAACTCCTTGCAATATAGGTGTAAGAGAGATCAAAACCTTGCATGACTATCTGCTTCCCCAAATAGAAACTCAGGTGAGAGATGGGGTGGATAAAATGAGATAATATTAATAAATAATAAGAAAAAGAAAGAAACTGTCACAGAAATGAAAATACCATCAGAAACAACCCCAAAGGCATGGGACAGCAAAGACAGATGTGAAAGTGACGAAAGTTAAATAAAAATAAACAGGAATGGTTCCTAAGTGCTATGAAAGGGTTGTCTTCTTCTATCAAAACCCAGCACAGAACCACAGCACACATGAGTAGCCTCTGTGTGTGAGAGCAAGTCTTACTGCTAAACCAGTAAAAAGAGCTTCCATTCTTGAAACTGTAGGAAAAAGACTTGAACCAACATGATGAAAGCAAACCCACGTAGTAGAAAGCAGTGATCCATAAGGGTTGAGCTAAGACATGTACAACAAATCATTGAATATTTTTCAGATCCTTCTCATTCTTATCATGTTAAGTTTCTATATTTTGAACATGAAGGAAACATCCTAAAGCTAAAAAGAGAAAAGATAAATTGTAAGGGGAAAAAAAATCAATCCAGTTTTCTTTGAGGCACCATTCAGAGCCTAATGCCAATGAGACCAGACAAGACTGTCTCGAGGAAAGACCATAGAACTCAAGGGAGCATCCAGAACACACAGACCAAACTGCTCATCGGACACAAAGGGCCAGTCTAAAACATTCGAAGTCAAAGAAAAGTTGTTGCACTTGAGGAAGAAACCGGGGACAGCTTTCTCCGAAGAACTGCCGGTGAACAGTGAGCATGCACCTTACTCCAGAAGTAAGAATGTAAAAATATGAATGACATCATGTGTAGGTTCTCAGAGCCTGGAAATGGCACGAGTCTCAGAACTCTGGAGGAAATGACAAAGGTGCTGTACTTATAGTTAGCTCACTGGCTGACTCATCTGGAGTCGCTGAGACTGCTGGTGTCATTTAAGGCTGGCATAGAGGTGGTAGACTAAGCTTCTGTAATAATATAAAGATAAACCCAAAGAAATTTAACTTTTAAACAAAACACTATCTGGATGAGATGCAGTGCGGAGAATGTATGTCAGTTATCATGGTTTATAACTAATTGTTGTGTGTAAAATAAGAGCACTTGACTATTATATAAAGATAAAAAGTACACACTACAAGGCAGATCTATACCTCAAGACACACTTTTCTAAATATACCTGTGTACATGTAGATGCATACTACATAGCAAAGGTGTTCATACACCTCATACATATTCAAATACGGAGACAAATCCATTACATAGCAAAGGTGTGCAGACATCTACTCATATATATTCAAATATTGAGACAAATATCACTCAACTGGTAATTAGTTTTAAGACATTTTTAAAGGACTATTAAACTGGATTTTAAAAGAAGAAATATCAGTGCTCCACATGAGAGCTACATAGGAAGATTTCAAATTATAGAAAAGAAAAGGAAGGTTACACACACAGACCCCAGCTCTACATAAACGGGGGGAAAAAAACCCTTAATAACAATAAGGCAGAGGCTGTGAGAGACAAGTCAGATTCAAAACAAATACCATGGGAGAAAACATAATAATGTATATAAAACACAAAATAAAAACCAGAGTGTAGATGTGAAAGTCGTGAATATCTATGAACCAAATGCACAGGAACAACACATACAAAGCAGGTATTATAGATAGAGACAGGGTGACGAGCTGAAAGGAAAAACCAGAGCCAGAAGAGTCCTTTCCATATCTCCAGTCTAAATCTGTGCATACTCACATTCAGTGCCTCAAAAGGAGAGATGACATGTTCTTTTTGAGCCCGAATTTGCATCATTTTTATGAATGTAAATTTGAGAAAAAGTCATCATTGTTATGGTTTAATATGAAGGGTGACTCAGAAAGCCTCGTGTATTGAAGACTTAGTCACTACCTCAGGGCTCTATTTGGGAAGGTGCTAGGTACTGTTTAGGAGGGGCCTGGCAGGAGGAAGTCACTTGAGCCATGTGGATTGTATTTCATCCCAGGCCCTCTCTTCTCCTCCCTCCGAGAATTAGAACTTTGGAAACTATAGATCAGACTTTTCCTCCTTTAAGTTGCTTTGCTCAGGTATGTCACAGACACCCAAAGTGACCAACATCCATGCATCAAATGAGAAAGATATGATGCAAAGAAATAAGGGATCATGTGCAATGATCTGCAGTCATCACTATACAAAGCTAAAGATGAATCAAAAATCAAAACAGCCACAGTACTTCCACTTGGAAATTATAACCGAAAACTATTTGCTGCTTCCCAGGAACAAAACTAGCAACTTCTAGGAATTGGGATATGTGAAAACACAATCAGAAATGTGCCATGACAATTTACCTCAGTGAATAAGTTACGCACAACTGAAATGTTAGAAAGCTAATTGCTAAATAAACAGAAGGAAAACAGAAGAAATGAGATAAACAACTTAGAGGGCTCAATACCTGAGTGAGAAAAGGAAGTCGTCCTAGTCTTCTTCTCTGCTGCTGTGATAAAACCCTGACCAAAAGCAACCTGGGGTTGGACAGAGAGTATTTCATCTGAACCAGGTTACACTCCATCATGTGCAGAATGCAGGGCAAGAACCAAGAGGCAGGAACTGATTCAGAGGTCATGGAGGAATGATATGTAGCATGATTAATAAAAACTCAGAGACAGATATTGGGGTTCAACCTAAAGATCAGAAAAGCAAAGCAATCCAGCCACTGGCTCTTACCTTGACCTCAGTCTGAAAATGGTGATCCTGTTTCCAGGAATCTCAGAATGAGGCTGAGACTGAGACTGAGAACTGTCTACTCCTGTTTTATAGCCCTCTTTAGTTCTGGGATTAAGAGCATACACCACTACCGCCTGGTTTCTATGGCTACTTGTGTGGCTACTGGGATTAAAGGTGTGTGTCTTTGCTGCTGGGTCTGTAAGGCTGGTCAGTGTGGCTGTTTTACGTTTCTGACCTTCAGGCAAGCTTCATTTATTAAAATACAAATAAAATGCCACTGCATTCCCTGGATGCTGATTTTTAAGATGTGGTTCAATGGCAGAGTACTAATGTAACTTCTGCAAAGCCCTGGACTTTGACGAGCTAATTTTTGAAAACAGAACCATAATACCAGGTGTGATGGCTCATGCCTTTAATCCTAGATCTTGGGAGGCAAAGGCAAGTGGATCTATGTGAGCTTGAGGCCAACCTGATATACAGAGTGAGTTCCAATATAGCCAGGGCTACACAGAGAAACTCTGTCTCAAAAATAAAATAAAATAAAGAAAAGAAAAGAAAAAGAAAATAGAAACATATTACCAAAATAATTGCTAAACCAATCAGTCAATAAAGAAAAGCTATATAAATATAAAAACAGACACAATAAAGAAACAGAGAATGTTAATATATAATGGTTAATTAAGTTGGTTGTACAATTTCCCTTCCATTTAAAATATTTCTCTCCCTTAAGAGTGAAATTAACGCTACAATATCAAAGATACAGCACCTCCATTGGGAATGTCTGTTCCAAAAGGAAAAAAAAATTGAAAGCCTGGGCTAAAGGAATACTTTTAGTTGAAAATATAATTAGATAAGTCTGACAGAGAAGAAAAGATTTTAAAAATGAGAAAACCTTCAATGATTTATATACCTCCAAATGAATTATCAAGTCAATAAGATTTTCCAGAGGAAATATCACCAAACCCTCAAAAAGTGGGTTATTCTTAGAATGTATAAACGTCTAAAGAGTTGTAGTTTTAATTGTATAAATAACTTTAATATTATAGGGTATGTGACATTGATCACATAAGGACTTCACATAAAAGAAATATATCAATCTATCTTAAATATGATGTTATTTAGGTAAATAATCATAGAGGAACATTCAAAGAGCAAAAGCCATAGGATTATCTCAATAAACGTGGAAGTGGACTTTGACAATGTCAGGAATCATTCTTCACTCAAAAACCCACATAGTTACCTAGGCAAGTATGAATGTTTTCATCACAAGATAAAGAAATACAACTACCTCAGGGAAAAGGCTATATCTAAAGACAAGATACTAAAGGTATTTCTACAAAACTAAGATAAAAGTATGAGACAATAGTATTACTACTTTTTAAGATCATGGTATGCCTATATAGTCAATGTGGAAAGAGAAAGTTTAGCATTAAAGTTAAGGAAATTTTTGGTGGTTAATTTTATGTGTTACTCTGATCCAGAGAGTTGCAGAATATTTGATTGCACTGTGTGAAAGGTACCTTCTGATTAGTTTAATATAGAGATGAATAGCCAATAGCTAGGTAGGACTGAGTAGGAAAGACTTCCAGGGAGAGAGCAGAATTTGGGAAGAATTTGAGCTTCCTGGCATTAAGCCAGCCTGATGTAAAGAAAGTTAGACATATAGTGTAGAGAAGAGGTAATGAGCCACATGGGAAAAAGTAGATTAACATAAACAGTTTAGTGTAATTTATAACAGATAATTGGGAACAAGCCTAAGAAAAGGCCAAGCTTTTGTAATTAATAATAATTCTCCATATCATTATTTGGGGACTGACAATCTAAAAAATGTCTGACTAAATTTGGCAACCAAGATGGGGCACATATGTCCATATATGGCCTGAGAAAGATGAAAAAAGTTCTGGACACAAAGCTGGATGGTCTGCCTATTAACAGCCATTTCTCAAGTAGGTCCAATGCCCATGGTGTACAGAGGTGCAGATCCTTTAGCAGACCCTCCTGTGCAGTCAAGCACTTGAGGAGGCAACTCACTATGCTACCCAACCTTGGGTAGAAATGCTTGCCACAGGCAGGCCCATCAACTTCCCAGACTGGGAGTGGTAAATGTGGCTGCAGGCAGGCATGAGCCTAGCCTCTCACAGAAAGGCAAACAGTGGCTGCAGCTCAGAATCAATAGGATAGCCTGCTAAACCCATGGAGGAGAGGAGCAAGCCACAGTACCATGTGATAAGTGGAACAGGTGTTGTGGTGGTTTAAGCTTTGGCTCATACGGTCAAAGAAGGCTTCAGATAAACAGAAAATCAGGTCCAGCTTGCATTTCCACCAGCAATACAGAAGTGTTCCCTTTTCCCCACAACCTCTCCAGCATAAGTTGTCATCAGTGTTTTTGATCTTGGCCATTCTTATAGCTGTAAGATGGAATCTCAGAGTTGTTTTGATTTGCATTTCTCTGATGACTAGGGATGCTGAACATCTTCTTAAGTGTCTTTCAGCCATTTTAGGTTCCTCTGTTGAGAGTTCTCTATTTAGGTCTGTACTCCATTTTTTTTATTAGATTATGTGTTATTTTGATGACCAATTTCTTGAGTTCTTTGTATATTTTGGAGATCAGACCTCTGTCTGATGTGGGGTTAGTGAAGATCTTTTCCCATTCTGTAAGCTCTTGTTTTGTCTTGTTGACCATGTCCTTTGCTTTACAGAAGCTTTTCAGTTTCAGGAGGTCCCATTTATTAATTGTTTCTCTCAGTGTCTGAGCTGCTGGGGTTATATTTAGTACAGCCCCTTTGGATGTCAGTGTGGCAATTTCTCAGAAAATTGGGTAACAACCTTCCCCAAGACCCAGTAATACCACTTATGGGTATATATCCAAAGGATGCTCAATCATGTCACAGGGACATGTGCTCAACTATGTTCATAGCAGCATTGTTTGTCATAGCCAGAACCTGGAAGCAATCTAAATGCCCCTCGACCAAAGAATGGATAAGGAAAATGTGGTACATTTACACAATGGAGTACTACACAGCAGAAAAAAATGACATCTTGAATTTTGCAGGAAAGTGGATGGAGCTAGAAAACATTATTTTGAGTGAGGTAACCCAGACACAGAAAGACAATTATCACATGTACTCACTCATAGGTAGTTTTTAAACATAAAGCAAAGAAAACCAGTCTACAAACCACAATCCCAAAGAACTTAGACAACAGTAAGGACACCAAGAGAGACTTACATAGATATAATCTGCATGGGAAGTAGAAAATATAAAAAGATAAGATCTCCTGAGTAAATTGGGAGCATGGAGGCCTTGGGAAAGAATTGAAGTGGGAGGGAGGGTTAGAGAGGGGGCAGAGAAAAATGTAGAGCTCAATAAAAATCAATTTAAAAAAAAAAGAAAATCAGGTCCAAACCAAGAAAACTTCTAAGCAGATAGAGTATGCTTTAAAATGTTTTTATATGCTAAAAAAAGAAAAGAAAAGAGGTATAGAAAGTCATAGAAAAAATAAATTGTTTAAAAATAACAAAGTAAAATCTTTAAAGAAAGAGTAAAGTAATATAAAAAGAATAAGTCATGTAAGGACAGGAAACATTCAGGGTGTCTGGTTCTGCATGGTATTTAGGTGACTTTGAGTTTTTTAGTGCTGATGAGTCAAGTGCAAATGCTGCTGAGAGACAATGGATTATAGAAAAACTGCTGTATTAAACCAGCATATATTTTAAGTATGTCTTAACTTCAGAATGGAAGTCAAGAAATGTGTTGCTTTGAGGGAGAGATTATGCTCTTTTTCTTTGTTTCCACGGGGGGGGGGCAGGAGGCTATGGATTCCTTCAAAATTACTAAAGATCAGATTTGACTGGGGGAGACCTCCTGAAAATTGTGAATGCAGACAAGAAGGAAGAAATCAAGAAAAACTACAAGATGTATATGCTGACCCATGTAGTACGGGAACACCTCTGAGACTGGAGAAACATGATATATCTTGCTGGCTATAGAGTCCTCATGATTTATTATTACATGCCATCCTTTCATATGGCATAGGTGGAGATTTATATGAAATTTTTATGCAATCAAAATGAACATACAAAGTTGACAGATGTCTTTTACTTTAAACATAAAACAAAAAGATCTTTAGCTGATTTGTACACACTACATATTCCATAGTTGTGTTAGTGTAGATACACACACACACACACACACACACACACACACACACACTAATGCTGTATGTTCTAATCCAGACTGACATCCTGGGAACCAGAAGACCAGAAAACAGTGTTCTTGCTCATATTGTGATGAAGAAAAGATACTTCCTTTGACTTATCCTCTTTTAGGTCCCAGGTGGACTGGGTGCTGCCAGTCAACAGCTGCGAGGGCAAAGCCAATGGATTCAAATTCAAATTTCAGAAACATTCTTGACATACATCAAGAGATAGTGTTTAACAAGCTATCTAGGCATCTGTCTAGGTCAGATTGTCACATAAAATTAACCAACA
>NW_026067908.1:10260887-10277792 GCF_014885135.2 Alexandromys fortis
ATATATACATATGTATGTGTGTGTTACCTTTAAAAGTTTGTGTGTTTTCAGAACAAAAGAATCAAAAATTAATAAAGATAAGCATCCCAGGTAATCCAACCTCTAAGAATGCCTCTGTTGAAAATTCCTCAAAAATTGGCAATTAGGACAACTTCAAATCAGCTAAGATGGTCCAACCTCATAGGCTACTCCAGCTAGGACTTCAGATAAGCCTTACATTTCCCCGTCATACCAACACTGGACAACAGCTAGCTCTCCCAGGTCTTGACTATTATCTCAGTTTTCTCAGGGTCCCAAGGAAGTTTGTGGTGGTGCCCAGGGACTAGTTTGAGTCTCTCTCAACTCCCCCTCTTTCTTCCCATCATTTTCAGTTTGTATTTCCCACCTAAGTTCCTACCCAGCTACCAGCCTGTCAGATTTTTATTAACCAATGAGAGACATACATATTCATAGTGTAGAAAAGGATTGTTCCACAGCAGAAAACTCTGTAAAATTCCAAACAGACACAGAAGAAAGCATGAATGCATGGAAAAACAACCATGTTTTGAATAGATTATAGAATCAGGAACTCTTAGTTTTTAATTAGTGTATAATTTAATTCAATAACAACAGAACATGCTTATTTTAGAACCAGAAATGTGAATTCTATAGTCCATATAGAAGAATAAACTAGAATTAAATCTTAGAGAAATGATGTGGGATTTCCCTCTGTATGCTGTGAATATGCTTTATTACCATTGGTTAATAAAGACGCTGCTTCAGCCTATGTCAGGGCAGAATAAAACCATGTGGGAAATTTTAACAGAGATATATATAGAGAGAGTAGGCAGTGTCAGAGAGACACCATGCAGCTGCTGAAGGTGAAAGATGCTGCCGGAACCTTACTGGTAGGCCACAGCCTCATGGTAATACACAGATTAATAGAAATGGGTTAATTTGAGATGTAAGAGCTAGCTAGAAATACGCCTGAGCCGTTGGCCACTGTTGTAATTAATATAGTTTTTGTGTAATTATTTGAGTCTGGACTGCTGGGAAATAAAAGTCGAGTCTCCGTTTACAGAGAAAATCAACAAAAAGCTAAATCTAAAAGACATTTTAAAAAAAACTGAAAAATTAGGCTATCTCAAAAAAAGAAAGAAAGAAAATTTTATATACCAAAAATTAAAAGAGGGAAATTTAAAAGAGATGAAAAGAAACACTCTAGGTACAGTCAAGATCAAAGGAGAAACTGAAATGAAGATCCTCTCTTTCATTGCTGGGGAATATAAATCAAATCATCTCCTATAGTAAGAATTTAGTCATGTAGGTTTATATTAAAAACTGATGGGACTGGAGAGATGGCTCAGCGGTTAAGAGCATTGCCTGCTCTTCCAAAGGTCCTGAGTTCAATTCCCAGCAACTGCATGGTGGCTCACAACCATCTGTAATGAGGTCTAGTGCCCTCTTCTGGCCTGCAGGCATACACACAGACAGAATATTGTATGCATAATAAATAAATAAATATTTAAAAAAATAAAAACTCATTTACACTCTGACCCAGAAATTCCATTTTTAACACATGTTGGGGGCTAAATATGCTAAAATAAACTCAGTGCAGTGATACTTACCACAATCAGTCCACACTTGAAAAAATGCATATGTAAATCCACGTATTGTGGTATTTTAAAATTAACAAAGCCTTGGAATTAGGCTAATATTTTTAAAACTAAACTACAGCCATACAATAGATTGTTGCTATATACTCTTTAAAAATTAAGTGAAAGCTTGCTGTGAATGGATAGATAAAGTTTCCAAAATGTATTATTACCTTCAAAAAGCAGTTGGTTACCTTTGGGTCACAAAAGAATAAACATTAAAATATGTATTACTCTTAATTGAATATGAATTTTAAAGATTTCTCAGTGACCACTCAGCATACAATTGAGTCGTGACCTGCAGAAGTGGAACGTGGCCTGGGACACACATAGCAAGTGATGCGTTATGGCTTAAGAAACAAGATAATTTTTATCTACTTAAGTGTTAAGGAAAATTCATTTAAAAGTCATTAGAGGTAATGCGAATTATGTGTTCCAATCTCATGTACTCCCTTTGATCTCAAGGGAAAATTTGACATGCCGCAGAACAATACTAGTACTGAAAGTGATTTCTTTCCATGGAAAGGTCAAACTAATTTTCCCATGAAAGGTATAATCATGTTAGCAGGCGTGATTCACTTGGCTATTTCAGGTGCGTAACCTTCCTTTTTAGTTAATTAATCATATGCTCAGCTGTCAAAAGGAATGACAAGCTCTCAAGTTACCCATAGCCCTATTTGAAAGCTTCTTTATATTCGACTTCAGACCAGGATGGGCTGATGTCAAAGCATGAAGTTGATCCTGTGACTTAGTGAACTTGTAATGAACTCCAAATCCACCTCTGCTCTTCTCAAACATCAACCCTTAAAGGAGAACAAGCGTTGCTCTGATAAGGCCAACCTCACGACAGAGTCACCACCAAGAGTTCAAGGTAAGGGCCAATGCCAGTACTTGGTCAACAGATATGTATGCAGGTGGGGGACTACGGATGGGCCTTCGATGTGCTACCTGGACTAGCTTTTGAGAAATGATCCCTTTGGAAGTGAAAGCCCTGTTCCAAGGCAATTCAGTTCTGCCTAGTTCTGCCCTCTGCAAGCTACTTCACAAACAAACTTCAATTTCTCCCAAGTCTCTAAAGTATAAATATGGGTGATAATATGAGATATTAGAAACTCCATTAACACCTTGTGTGGTGACACCACCTTTAATCCCAGCACTCGGGAGGCAAAGACATGTGGAGTTAGAGGCCAGCCTGGTCTACAGAGAGAGTTCCCAGACAGTCAGAGCTACACAGGGAAACCCTGTGTGAAAGAAAAAAAAAGAAAGAAAGAAACTCCATTGATCCCATTTATAAGGAGAACCAGCAGGGTTGGTAAAAATCAGCAGCCTTCTTTCTGCTGGGATTACAGTAGCCTCCTGGCAGAAGTTATCAGGTTTCTTGGACAGTCTTGACTATCCGCAATATGTGATAACTTGTTATGCACACACTAATATGTACTCCCTGGAGCTGCTGCAAGGTTGAAGAGGAAAATGTATGCAGAGTTCTTGGCATGAATTTGAGTCATTAACTTATTTTCTCACTAGTGAACAGACTTAATTTACTTGGCCACAATAAAATCAACCAAATTTCCATGAATTTTCATATCAGTAGATCATTATCTAAGGATTAGCAGAAATCCGAACATGATCTATTAACCAATTTCCATACTGTCTAAAGACCTGCGTTGTCTGAACCCTGATCCTTAAACGTTACAGCAGTGTTAATTTCCCTAATGAATGGTCTCATTGCAAACACTGTTCTTATTACAGATGGCAATATGCAATATTGTGGTGTGAAACAATGCAAATTTGAATATAGATTATCTACTTTCAAAGAACTCATTGGTCTCTCGGTAAGAAAAGGAAGAACAATCATCCTTATTTGTGATGACTCATCAAAAACTGAACCTGTATAGCAGAGAAGAAATTTTTATTTATTTAATATTCACTATTATAATGAAGACTTCATTCTGTGTTTATTCATCCATTTGACATTCGTCAAACATGTCACACATATTGAACACTTCAATAGACCGTGAAGGATTCTAATTGCTTAGAACACAGTGTTGACTGGGAGGAGTTCTGGCCTGCCAATGACTACCAAGGTCAAACCTTGTCTCTGCCGAACCAAAAACTTAGTCTTCCAAGTGGATTTTACTCAAGATCTGAATTCTATCAGCATTGCAATAACTTGGCTAGAGTAGCTTAAAGTACCAAGTCTCAAAAGTTAAGATGCAGAAGTCCAAGTTCAACTTCAGGAAGCTCTGCTGAATGGAGCCCATCTTTCAGGTCACACGGTCCTGGTCATCTACAGCTAGGAAATGACAATGCTAAGAAGCAATGCAGTTGTTGCTGGCAGCAGGAAAGATTTGGCCTGCAATTACCCATGGACACTAACACTACCCCCACCATAGTGATGGCTGCTCTGGGAGTTAGGAGTTTGGAAATACATTCTTGGCGTGCAGTCATAGGTCTAGCTAACTTAACCTGCTCAGTGGGCTTAGATTGGGGAAGGCTGTGCCCTCGAACACATCAACACTTGGGGAGAATGAGACAAGAGGAGCCAGCCATGAAGACTGAAAATCAGAAGAACAAGGATATCAATGACAGTTCCAAAGCAAATGAGCAATATCTTTAAAGAAGAAAGTTTTCTAAAACGACAAATAAAAAGAACTTGCCTGCCTTCACAGTGACCCACTTCCTCCAATGAGGTGACCCCTCCCAATAGTGCCCCTCCTTTGGAGGCCATTTTCTTTCAAACTAGCACACCATAAATCCACCAGCAGCCAATAGTTCAGCAGGGATGGGTGGGATTCTGTTGGTCCCACTCCATCGATTATTGATTGTTGGCAGGCCGGGTCTTACAACCATTGCAAAGAGCTGTTGCTGCAGGGGTGCCTTGATTGTATTGGCTGTACCATACCCAGAGGATAGCCTTTCACGGCCCTTCTTCCGTTTTTTTTTTTTTTTTTTTTTTTTTTTTTGGTTCTCTCAGTCTTTCTGTACCCTCTTCCATGGTGTTCCTTGAAATTAATGCAAAGAATTATTATGCCATCCTGTGAGGACAACTGTAAAGTGAGGTGCAGAACTATGACGTGTGTCCTGGGGAAACAATCCAAACAAGACGAATCCCACTGAGGAAAGAGCAGATGGGTGGAGGATTTTCCTGGTTGCGTAGTTCATGCTCCAGGCAGCAGAAGCAAAACAGTAGAACCCAGGGGAGACTGTGCAGGCACGCAAGGGCATGTCCAGCTGGAAACAGGCTACCTAAACACATGGTTTTTAATTCCTTTTGTTTATCGGCATCTACGAGTGCTTGTTGTATATCAGACAGGTTAAACTCTAGCCTCCGCTCTCATGAAGGGTACAACATCACCAGAATAAGAGAGGTTTGTTAATCAGATAACAGCTCATTGCTGCTGTGGCAACTGTGAGAGCAGAACCGGTATAAAGGATACAGAGAAGCAAGGGAAAGCAGTGTTTGTGTTTGGAGTCAGGAAAATGTGCACCGGAAATAAACGTTTCGACCACATCCTGATGAATGGTGAAAGCCATTTAGCCCACTGAAACACTGTTTCGACTTCATTTCTAAATACTATGACTACTTTATTTCTTCATCCTCAGGGTTTTTTTTTTTTTTTTTTTTTTTTGGTTTTTGGGACAGGGTTTCTCTGTGGCTTTGGAGCCTGTCCTGGAACTAGCTCTGTAGACCAGGCTGGTCTCGAACTCACAGAGATCCGCCTGCCTCTGCCTCCCGAGTGCTGGGATTCGCCCGGCTCTCAGGGTTTTTTTTTTTTTATCTTAATTGAAATTTTACTTGTTTTTGAATGACGGCATAAACATTTAAATAGTTCTTCTCAGTGGCTTGTAGCCACAGATGAATGGATACTATGTTGCAATGGTGCAAGTCTGTCCATAACATTGTATCTTTTTCCATCCTCCTTTCCGGGTTTTGTAGCCAACTTTAGCAGGATAGCAGAGTGCCACAAACTAGCTGATAGGTGTAACCAACCTTCAAATCAACAGTGGGCACATCCCAAGGCCAAGCGGGATCCTTCTGATTAGCTGAAGCTAATTGGCTCCCCGGAAGCAAATCTGTAGTATATAAGTCAGGAGCTCTTTGTGCCTGGAATTACATGAGGAAATCATAGCTTTAAAAAAAAAATGTCAATATGCAGAGAGGAAAGAAAGGGAACACTAGAAAAAGAACAACAAGAATGAGAGCCAAGAGGAGCAAGAAGGAGGGAAGGGAACAGAGAGTAGCCTAGCCCTGCAGGTGACCATCCCTGAGGTCAGGCCGGCCCCGCCTCCTCTTGTCCCCAAAGCCCTGACTAATCAATCTCAGATATATCTGGCTGCCCTGATTCCAACCGGCTGAATCACTGGTGGAATGCATTAACATTTTCAAACTTAATTTAGTATCCCACACATGGCAGGAACATAACAAATATTTGTTAAGCACTAACTGGTCTTGAACAGTCCACAGGAAACATGGGGCTTGGGTTTCCGCCGCAGTGGGAATAACTGACACTGTCTGGAAAGCTTCAGAGAGCTGGACAGGAACCGGATGGGAAATAGCAAGGGCATCACGGCTGCACACTGTAACTCAATTTGCCAGGCTGAGATATGTTTGGCCTCAGGTTTATTTAATAAGCACCCTATCATAATACGTCTTCTAAAAGCCATCTTCCTGTTCCTGTGCTTCTCTCTCCCTCTTCCTGTACTGACGTGTCAGTAAACTCCATTCGCCCTTCTTCCTGTCTGGTGATTCAGCTACTGTGGAACATCATTCAGGACCAAAAAAAGGGGGGAGGGGGAAGTCATCATCTCCCCTCTCCCCCAGGCCTATGAATGTATCTTTACTGTTCTATGTGTCCAAATACTATTTAAAACACACACACACACACACACACACAGTCTATGCAATAATAAGAGGCAGACAAGCAGACAATATTACTGTGCCTGTTTCATAATTAAAAGGAGGAGGAAAGGGAAGGTGGCCCTAGGGATTGTGACCTAAGAGCCTCAGGTGGGCCGAGAGACTCCAGATAGGAAAGGTGCTAACAGATTCTGTAGGCTGTCAACTCCAGGAAGCTTCTGTTGAGATGAACAGTATCTACCGTGTGAGGCTGCAGGGGAACAACCCTGCAGATGGACTCTTCTAACCCACGTTTCCTGTCTGCCCTATAAACCCCTGCACTCCTGCAGAGAGCCTTTTATCCTCTTTCCTTCTGATTAAAGACAATTCTGCTCCTGCGAGGTCAGCCTCCTCTTTTTTCCACAAGGCCTTGGTGAATCCCTATCTAACAGGGTCAGTGATGATAAGTCTAATTAAAAAAAAAGAGAGAGACAGAAAACTCACTTCATTATTTTCTGCTTTGAAACAAGGAAGAAGGGTCATCCTTGCACTAACTTTCTGCCCAAAGAATTCTCTATTAGAATACAAAACCCTCGCAAGTCCTAGAGACGACTCAGCCGGTTACCCATGGGCAGAGCTGTCCATTCATAAACTGTCTCGGCACGTGGTGCAAAGGAGAGACTTGGTGCCATGAGCCCCAAGCTTACTCTGCATCCGGACAAACCACTTGCTCCGCACAACTCTCACCTATGATTTGGAAATGGTTTTTTAAGGATCCAGGAGTTAGACAGATCCCTGCAGGCACACAGACAGGAAAAAGGCTCTAAGTAGACCCAAGGACTTTTCCCTGGAACATGTAAGATGGCTGACTTCCTAGTATGTCTTCTCTAAGGCAAAGACTCCATGGGCTTTCTTCTCTCTCCATAGAGAAAACTATTGAGGGTAGAGACTTTCAAATCTCCCACTGGAGAGCTACTGTGTTGGGAGCCAATCAGCTTGACTATCATTGACTGAATTATCCAATCTCCTGTGGGAGCCTAATTCTAAAGGGAGAAAAGGAACAAGTTATTTTTTCCCTAAACATAAAACAAAAACAAACAGAAACCTCTACCCTCTGAGCAGACTGTAATGCCAACTCTGATACCATCCCACTTGAAGAAGATGTCTCTTTATGAGCTTTCTCCTCTCTCTTTCTCTCTTTCTCTCTGTGTCTCTGTTTTTCTCTCTTTCTGTGTGTGTGTGTGGTGTCTCTCTGTCTCTGCCTCTGTGTGTGTGTGTGGTGTCTTTCTCTGTCTCTCTGCCTCTCTCTCTCTCTCTCTGTCTTTTCCCTTTCAGTAAAACTCACTGAGTGTTAAGACCTTGCATTTTCTGTCTTCTTGTTCTGTAAGCAAGGAAGAAAAAGAAGCACAACCCTAGAGGACATCATCCTTGACCCCCAGTTTAGTAGTGTTGAGGCTGTGGAACCTTGAAAAGGCAAGACAGAAGAGTGTTCCTTAGGGTACTCATGAGTGGACTTGTGCCCATTTCAGAGGCCTTACTGATTTCAGGTAAGTAAATTCAGTTTCACAAAAATGGATTTTTCTTAAGTGTAACTATGGTTCTTGTTTGGTTTTCTTTTTGTCTTGCCAGTTGTGTCTTCCACACACAAGTTCCACCTTTGGGTCAGATACCGGGCTGTAAGCTGAATAAAAACTCCTTTTCTATATCAAGTGCCCAGCATTTGGTATTTTGTTATAGCAATAGAAAATTAATATATTCTTCTATAAAATGAGGTTAGTAATAACAACATATTTGATTAGTTAAGTAATAATAAGCTATTTGACAGATTTAAAACAATGAGGTTTTCTATTATTACATTTCAGGATGGGTTTTTCTATTGATGTTTCTGTTTTTCTTCTTGGAATATCTACTTTAAAAAACCCAAAGTTTTGTTCTGTCTTATGTTCTTCTGTATCGTTTTCCTCTTTGCTTGTCTATATGATCTCTGCAAAGAAAGCAGAGGCAAGAACTGGGGAATGTCTTCCATTTCATCTGGGACACCTTCAAGCATACTGTAAATAGGTGCTATTTACACCTATTTATTTATTTATAAATATTTATAAAGATGTAAGTCATTAGTAAAAATTGTTTTATATTCCAAAGACGTTTTTAGAATAGTGAGGCTGGTTTTTCTAGCACATGATACAGCATGATTACAAATAACTTCAGGCAGCTACTTGACCCACAGTTCTCCACCGACTGAGATCAATGTGATGGTCAGCATCTCTCTGTCACAAACGGGAACAGACTAAAAAAGCAAAACTTCTTTGTCTGCCAACATTCAGCCAAAAGCTAGATGCTAAACATGAATTCTAAGTTGCCCAGACTCACGGGAACCTGGTCAGACACTGCCTCTGTGGGTTTCAAGCTTCAGTCTCAGATTTACTTGGTTATCATTGGGTTGTTAGTTTTTGAGAGATTTCTAAATTGTTTTTCCTCCTGTTTCAATCTTCAGATGAGTTCTTCTCACTTCAGGATGGGTTTTCTGTTGATGCTTAGAGACTGTTTCTGTTTTGTTTTTGGAATATCTACTTCGAAAGCACCACGTTTGGTTCTGCCTTACATTCTTCTGCATCATTTTCCTCTTTCCTTGTCTATATTCCAAAATCCATCTCTACTTTTCCCTCTTTCTCTCTATTTGGTGTGAGAATTTCACCTTTCTCTTTCATACCAGTGATTTGTGTGAGTCAGGCACAGCCCACGCATGGTGGTTCCATCAGTCTTTCCGTTCCGTGCTGTGCTGGAGGCAGACTCCTTCCAGTCTCCTCCATTCCCTCGGTCATCTTAGTCTCTCGATTTGTCAGGATGCCCATCTTGACCTAATTAATATTGTACTAACTCCTTCTAGCACCATTTAAAGTTTTCTGTGTTTTCATATATATATATATGTGTGTATATATATGATAGAGAGATAGAAGATGTATATATGCATATATTTATTTACTTTAGATGTCTTGTACTGTTCTCATATGGTATTGTATAAATCATGTAATGTCAGACATACCTAGCACTGCTCCTCTGATCATTTATTTTATATTTTCTGGTCTCCTGTGGGCCAGTACTCTGAGTACATTTGCATAAAATATAAATATATATTCAAATTATGTTTTTCTAATTATATACATAG
The DNA here is from genome assembly GCF_014885135.2 of Alexandromys fortis. Taxonomy (NCBI): domain Eukaryota; kingdom Metazoa; phylum Chordata; class Mammalia; order Rodentia; family Cricetidae; genus Alexandromys; species Alexandromys fortis. The sequence continues at coordinate 10,270,525 of NW_026067908.1, forward strand.
ATGATATACTTTTGTCAAATTCTGTCTTGTAAGTAATTGTCAATTTCTGGAGAAGTTTCTGATGGTAAATTTTTATGGCATTTCTTGGTTTGTCTTATTGAGTTAGCATGTCTTTTCTCATTTAGTTAAGTATTATGAGGAAATCCCATGCTCCAACCTCACACCATCATTTTTGCTCAGCCATTAACATCAAAAAATAAAAATCATCCTATTCTCATCGTGTTCTTATTTTCTGTTGATTAATCATGCAATATCTATTTATTGAACATCTATTTCAGCCCAAGAATTCTATTCATACCTCCTTAGATCAAAGAAGAAAATGATTTCCATGTTGTAAAATGGATTGATCTCTTCCTCCAAACTCTCCAAACTACAGAATTCGGCACTTTTAATTTAATGTTTTCGTAACTCATGAACTGTCAAGCTTCCTACTCAGTCAGGTCACAATCCATGGCTGGCACTTCCCCTTATCCTCTCCCAAAACTTTGACAAATGCCAAAAGGTCTCCAAACCAGATACCAAGGCTATTTGCATTCAAAGAGATGTAGAACTAACTCCACAAATAATTGAATAATTAACGGACGCAAGCACCAGAGACGCTCCTCCCTTCTGATGGGACTTCTTAGGAAAAGAGCGCCAAAGAGATGCCATTTCCTAACTCAATAGCATCAGTGGCTTGTTTATGCTCAGCTCCCGGAGGCTGCAGACATTGAAGAGTAGTAACCAGAACTGACATGATCTCATTATCCCCCGAGGCCTTGTCTGCCCCGAGTATTGGTGAGACAAGGGGACATGACCATTAGCTTTGTGTCTTGCTTGTGCAAAGGGGATTGTCAAGCATGAACATGACTGGCAGTCTCTTCAACTCCCAGTGAGCAGATCTGGAGATGTTGACAAGCAACACAGCACTCTCCAAATTGAGTTCTGCCGAGCACGTAGCAGAGTGCGTTCCTGATCTGTAAAACTGGAATGTTTGTGAAGAAGAGGGACATATAGCATTTGTACTTTAATCAAATATATCTATTGTATAGCAGTTTCTCACTATTGATTATATCTGAGGACCGGTGTTACCTTTTATACTCTTTTTGCTGATACCTAATGGCACACGACTGTAATTCCCACACGCCTCTTTAAGAGACAGTGCTCTATAGAAAGGCTTACCTCTGTGTGCCCTCTTTCTTTGGTACTTCTAATGGTGGTTTGAACCCAAGATATATCTGGGTGGGTTGAGACCCAGATATATGCATGTTTCTGCAAGCGGTGCCCCTGCACCTCTCTTCAGATCCTTCTCGCTAGGAATGAGTACCTATGGATGGATCTTGAAAAATGGGACATGACTTCTCATCTTTTAAGTCAGGCAAAGGATATGTCTTTCTTTGTTAGACACATAACCAGAAGAGAGTCAAGGCTCTCAGGGTGGAAGGGATTTAGGATTTCTAGGTCTTGTATCAACACTTTGTTTCAAAATTCAAAGAATTGATTGCAAAGCTTTACATTTTGGTCTTGAGGTTGCGTGAGAATAGATATCAACTTCTTCCCTGTCCCATGGGGGGCCCAATGGGCTTCTTTGTGTTTACACTGTGCCTTTCATGTTTGTATTGTGTGTGTATGCGCTGTGTGTGTGTGTGTGTGTAGTGTATGTGTAGGCCAGGAGATGGTATCATATCCCCCCGAAGCTACACAGGTCCTCTGTGAGAATAATAGATGTTCTTAATCACTGAGCCATCCCTTTAACCATTGTGAGATACGTCTTAATATCATCGTATAGCCTAATGCCTGAGAGTCTGATCTATGACTAAGTATATCTCTCCCACGAAATGTGTACACACTGAGAGACTATTTTCTCACCTCTCTCCCATTTATTCCTACTAAGCCAGTCTTTAGAAGACTCTTAACCAGGAAAGACACTATTTTCAGATGTGTTGGTCAGATAAGACTCAACCACACACCTCAAATAACAGGTGCAGTTTATGATTTCCAAGTCCCAGAGAGAGAAGACCTTCCTTTCTGGGCCAGAGAGGGGAAAGGAACCGTCTAGAATATGTATGGTCAACCAGTGAGCATGGAACCTGGTATAGGGATACCTATGACACTGAGCCTTTTTCTAGGGTTTTCATGTAGAGCTGGAAACGGTGCACGTAAATCAAGCTGTCACGAAACCTCTACAGTCCTATATATAACTCTGAGAGGTGGGTGCTACAGTGTCTATGCAGTCCATGTGGTGCACAGAGATGAATGGGGGCATTTATATTTAGCTGTCCTCTAAGGAGGGTGTGTGAGACATCAAAGTACAGAGAAGAGGGAGAGAGCTGAAAGGTGTGTGAAGAGTGAGTTCAGGTCTACCATGAAGAAGTTAAATTCGTGTTCAAAGGGATGGCAAGGCAGCATGAAATTAGCTGTCCACTAAGCCAGGCTCAAGTATAAACACTGTGAGTGAATAACCATTAAATTCCCATAATTCAAAATAGGTAATCCCATAATCCCTAAGTAAATGATATACAACCACCTATCACTCTCTATATACAGCATCTATATGTTCTTCTCCTGGGGACAAATCCTCATTTTCCCAAAGAGCAACCAGTTTCTCCCCTGCTTTATGCCTAACCTTTATAAGAGGAACATATGGTTCAATCTTAATTTAAATGCATTTTAATACAAGCAGCCTAACACAACAGCTGGCCATGCTCTGTGCTTGGCTCTTGAGGAGTTGTTCCCCACTGGATTTCTAGCAGTCACCTGATGCTTCTGTAAAGTCTAAACCTTGGGTCAACACGACCAGGGTTGTAACAGGATAGTCCTTATATAGGAATAATGGAAACTGGAATTAGAGGAACAGCTTTAATGGAGAGTTGAGCCAAGGACCAAAATCAGTCAATGCACACAGCCCTGATTTGGTTACAAATCATGGGGCCTAGCTGGACTGGGTCTAAAAATAAAAGCATGGGATAAAAACCGGACTCGCTGAACATAGTGGACAATGAGGGCTGCTGAAAAGTCAAAAACAATAGTATTTTGCTTTACATACTGTTTTCTCTCTCCCTTTCTACCCATGAGAGATATGCTCTACTCTTGTCTTTTCAGCGGACTTCCGTTCATCTGGTGCAACTTAGTTCCGTTCATCTCCTTGAAGATGACTGCACGCTCTTCTTTTTGCAGCTGCATAGAACCCTACTGTATAAATGGACCACATTTTCTTTGCCCACTCACCTGCTGACAGGTACTTGAGCTGGCTCCCTAATATTGCTATTGCAGACAGTGTTGTGAGTGATGTGGGAGTGTCATATATCAATCTGTTGATTTCATTGGTTAAGCAATAAAGAAACTCCTTGGCCCTGATAGGTTAAAACATAGGTGGGAGGAGTAAACAGAATAGGATGCTGGGAGAAAGAGGAAGTGAGGTCAGACTCTGCTCTGCTTCCCGAGAGACTCGACAGCTCTGCTCTCTGGAGCAGAGATGCCAGGCTCTGCTCTCCCAGGCAACTCCGACCCAGGATGGACGTAGGCTAGAATCTTCCCGGTAAGCGCACCTTGGGGTGCTTACACACATTATTAGAAATGGGCTAAATTAATATGTGAGAATTAGCCTAGAATAGGCTAGATAGAAATGGGCCAAGCAGTCTTTAAATGAATACAATTTGTGTGTTGTTATTTCGGGCATGAGCTAGCAGGCGGTCGGGGTGCTGGAGACGCAGCCCCACCGCTCCTATTTCAACAGTTGTGGCTAACAAAAGCATGTAATAGCTTTGTGGTGTGCTGTCTTCAATTCCTTGGGGTATATTCCCAGAGGTGGTATTGCTGTATTTTGGAGGAACTCTATTTTACTTGAAGGATCTCCATACAGGTTGCCATGGTGGCTGGTTGAGTTTATACTCCCACCAGCAAGATGCTAGGGTCCTTGTGTCTTTACCAGCCTCCTGAGCATTGGTTCTTGTTTTCTCGATGACATCCACTCTAACTACAGTGAGATGAAAGCTCAATGTACTTTTGAATTGCATTTCCCTTATGGCAGATGATGTTGAGTTCCTGGACTTCATTTATTGAGCGTTCCTTTGCCAAGATATCCTTTTTTTTTTAATCCTTCAGGCTTTCTCATCAGAAAACATCTCACCCAAATCCTGAATGAAATTATTTCTTTTATTCACATGTCAATTTGTATCTTCTTTGAAGTCATTGATCATCTCTTCAATTCAACTTTTATCACAATCAGTTTGATGTCTTTGCATCCAGTTATTGAAAGGGAGTCACCAGATGTTGCTAGGGCTCTGGAGGTGATCCGCACTGAGGGGGCTGGGCAAGATGTGGGTACTTTATGATCCCTGGCCACTGGTCCCCCTTAACTTCTCAGAGCACAGCCACACAACGTTTCCCAAATGAAAGCACCCTCCACTTCCCTCTTCTTTGCAGTTCACACTTCCCATCATGTAGACCTATAGCTATGAACCAATGCGCAAGCCACAGCCAGTTTCCTGGGCCCATACTTTCATCTTAGATTAGCTTTCTCGCTTAACCATGGGGAGGACATTGTGACTTTGAGATTAAAAAAAAAAGTGTAAGTCTCTGATGGGAAAAAATCTTAAGTGGTAGACACCCCACAGTACCAGCCCAGAAGCACCATGGGGGGCTTTCCTTGAACGTGTGTTTGCTGAGTATATCACAGCACAGTCCCCTCACCTTAAACACTACTGTTTCAAATTATTAGAATCTGTGTCCATAGTGGGCTCTTTCTCTGCTTCGGAATTTTTTTTTCCTTCTGTACTATCTTAGTTACACTTCCATTGCTGTGATAAAACACCATGACCAAGTCGATTTATAGAAGGAAGGGTTTCTTTGGAGCTTGTGATTCCAGAGGGATGAGAATCCATCACCATCACAGTGGGGAGCATGGCAGCAGGCAGGCATGAAACTGGAGAGTTCACACATTGACCCACAAACAGGAAGCAGAAAGAGAGCTAATTCAAAATGATAGGAGTCTTTTGACTTCTCAAAGCTCCACTCCCATGGCATAGTTTCAGCTAGGCCATATCTCCTAATCCTCCCTAGACAGCCACTAACTGAGGATCAAGGTTTCAAATTCTCAAAGACATATAGGTGGCATCTCATTCAAACCACCACACCAACCCTTTTGCCAAGTGTCTGATCTTAGAGTTCTTTGCTTCTTTTCCCTGGTCTGTGTTGTGGAATATCAGTTTAAAATGTGTTAAATTTCTTTATGCTGTGGAATATTTGTTTAATGATGCAAAAATATGTTGCATTCTTTTATTTGTTAGCTCTGTAAATCTGTGTTACTTTACCTATCTGAAACACTTGATTGGTCTAATAAAAAGCTGAATGCCCAATAGCTAAGCAGGAGAGAAAAATAGACGGGGATGACAGGCAGAGAGAATAAATAGGAGGGGACAAAGAAGACGGAGCAAGAAAAGGAGGAGAGGAAACCACACTAAGGGTCAGCCACACAGCCACACAGCTAGCCACGGAGTAAGAAGAAAAGAGAGGTATATGGAACAGAGAAAGATAAAAGCCCAGAGGTTAAAAAAAGAAAAATTAGATGGGACAATTTAAGAAAAACTGGCTAGAAATAGGTGGACCCTCAAAAAGCATGGAGAAAAAAACCAACTACTCTATGCTCCTGTTTTCCCTATTCATGTGGCCTCTCCCTGAAATCATGCACCTACCTGCCGTATTCAGTGTGGTTGAGCTGTAGGCATCCAGTGGGCATGTTTGAACCACCTTCTTCCTTCCTTTCTAGAGTATGCTTTTTATGAATGACTATTTCTCATTTGGATTCCTTTGTCTTTGGGAGTTACTGTGATTTCTTCTAATTCTTCTGGAGTAGGGTGTACAATTCTTCTTATTTCGGGATCCCTTGATTCTGGTGAAGTCATGTTGCCTTTCAGGTTGTTGGAGGAAGTCTTGCATTGGCACCTTCCCATCTCCTCCTTCAAATGGAGCCAGGAGAGGCCTGGTGTCTTGGACCAGACTTTGCTGTGAATGAGACTCTGGGTGTATCTTTTCAGTGTAGAAGCAGGGACCGTCCCGTTGAGCTGGAACTCCACAGCACCCAAACATGGACTACCGTCCAGATGGAACTCCTCAGGACCACTCTGGGTTGGTTGTGGATGCAAGCCTGATGTCTCTCCTGGTGCCTGGACCGGAACTCCTTGCTGCTTGCCGTATCTCGTAAACAAAGGACCTACCTAGCTCGCTGCAGGCAGGCTAGTGGGGACAAAGGAGCTAGCACCCTCCCGTTTGCCCTGCCGATTCGGATTTGGTCCTAGAGCCCGAACAGGCTGGGCTGGGAGATGTTATGTGGTCAGAGAGGGAAGGGAGTCAGACGGAGGAGGGGGGAGGGTTGTGGATGCAAGCTGGGTGGGATAGAAAGAGAGAGGAAGTATCGGGCAGAGTAGCCCCTGAGGATGACCAGGAAGTGTAGGAGGGGTGTCTGAGTTCCCTGTCCCGGGCTGCTGCCCTGTGATTTCTTATACATCATTATTTCTTTTGATATCCCTCCCATCCCTGTGACAAATACCAACTCCCCCCGCCCAAAAAATAATTAAAGGATAAACAGTTTGGTTTTGGTGCACAGTTTCAGAATTTGGCCATGGTCATTTGGTACTCTTGATTCTGAGCCTGTGTATTGGAAAGGAGAAAGCATGAGAATTAGACAGAGACCTACTTCCTCCAACCTCAAAGTCTCCACCATCTTCCAATAGTAACATCAAATTATGAAATAATAGTAGATCAACCCTTGGTCATTCACTATCTTCCTAGTCCCATCACTTGGATACAGGAGGGAGGAGCATTTCATATCGATATCACAACAGGATTCATGAAAACCTACCCTCTTTTTCTTTCATTACGTGACATCTAGTGTCCATAGACAGAGTGCAAGCTTTAATTCCTCTGTCAGTAATTCGTGATGGAATGCAATCAGAATCCATGCCCCCACATCTCCCAACCCTGGAAGACAGCAACAGATTCAAGAAATGATTCTACCCAAGGCTGACTTGGCAAAGCAATGAAATTTACTGGGGTTACAGAAGCGTGGATTGGGGAATGACTCACAGGAACATGAACAACTTTTAGGCAACCACACCACTCAAGCAGAGTGCCATTCCTTTCAGCAAGTACTTAGCATTTCTTTCACTTTGGAGGGGAGCCCCAAGAGTCTTCCTGGTTTTGTGAGCTTCCTGAGTCTTTTTTTTTACATTTTTTTTATTTATTTAAGATTTCTTTTTTTTTAATTTATTAAAGATTTCTGTCTCTTCCCC
>NW_026067908.1:10278974-10339780 GCF_014885135.2 Alexandromys fortis
GGGCATCTAGGTTGTTTCCAGGTTCTGGCTATTACAAACAATGCTGCTATGAACATAGTAGAGCATATATTTTTGTTGCATGATAAGGCCTCTCTTGGGTATATTCCCAAGAGTGGTATTGCTGGGTCCATGGGTAGGTTGATCCCAAATTTTCTGAGAAACCGCCACACTGCTTTCCAGAGTGGTTGTACAAGTTTGCATTCCCACCAGCAATGGATAAGTGTACCCCTTTCTCCACAACCTCTCCAGCATAGGCTATCATTGGTGTTTTTGATTTTAGCCATTCTGACAGGTGTAAGATGGTATCTTAAAGTTGTCTTGATTTGCATTTCCCTGATCGCTAAGGAAGTTGAGCATGACCTTAGGTGTCTTTTGGCCATTTGAACTTCTTCTGTTGAGAGATCTCTGTTCAGCTCAGTGCCCCATTTTATAATTGGGTTGATTAGCCTTTTACAGTCCAGTTTCTTGAGTTCGAGCTTCCTGAGTCTTGTGGGCCTCTCTCCTCCCTTCAGAGGGGAATGTTTCAATCCCAAGCAAACAGTTCCACAACACAGAGACATATCATGGAGGCTCTACCCAATAACTCTCTTAGTCATAAAATAGCAGAAAGCTTTTCTCAGGAGGTCTGTTTTAAGTGCTATTAGAAGATGGCACTTATGCAAAAGGATAGTCACCAAATAATGTTTGTAAAAAGTATCTTGATTTTTTAGCAAATAGATATTTAATCTTGAAATGCTTTGTTATCTCCTTGCAAAACAGTAGCTAAATCTCTAATTAGGAGTAGACAAGTGGTCTCATTATTTCTAATGAGGAGAAATACATGTAACAAGAGCACCATAGAAAGACATTAGAAAGTCAGGCAGCAGTTTTGGTTCTAATTAACTGGAAGTATTTAAATGCAGTTAAGTGAGTTGCATAGCAGGACTTAATGCTTCAGATGCCAAACTAAAATAAACAGAAAAGTCATGGCCTTTGAAACTGTTGTAACGTCATTTTTTTACCTGTAGCTTATCTCCTGAACTCTGTCATGCTCTAAAAATATTGACCTTAAAACAAGACTATTTACTTGGATTCAGAATAAAGCAGGGTGGTAAGAGGATGCAAATCCAGAGCCCAGAGAAATGGCTCAGTGGTTAAGAACAGTCACTGCTCTTCCAGAGGACCAGGGTTTGATGGCTCACATTGTCCATAACTCTAGTTTTAGGAGCATCTGATGCCCTCTTCTGGCCTCTATGGGCACTGCACACATGGTGCACAGACATACACACAGGCAAACACACACACACACACACACACACACACACACACAATGCTCTTTTATACCTGAGATTTCTACTTCTATATATTTCAAACCAGTCCTTTTTTTGCTGTTTCACTCTGGGCATACTATTTAAGGTACTCCTAACTTCTACTGAAGTATATGACAACATCCTAGTTTCTCCACTCTGGTGTGATAAAGATCAATGGTTTTCTTATTATTTATGATTACACACCATACTTCTTAAACTTAACAAGACATTACATGTGCTAATTACTACATGAATTAGCCTTTTTTTTATATACCTATAATACTAATTAACTTGCTTTTCTGCTCTTCCACCAGAACTTTACCACTGACCAAAGTTATCCCGTTTCCCTAACTGATCTTCAAACAGGGACATGTATCTACCTAAGAGTGCTTCACACTTAAACTGTGTGATTATTGGTAGCCACAAAGGAATCAGTTTTTCAGTCCTAAACTTCTTCATTTACATCTTATTATGACCACATAACAGTAGTTCTCAACCTCTGGGTCGAGACATGTCTAGGGGTAAAATGTCTCTTTTACAGGGGTCCCTTATGATCATTGGAAAACACAGATATTTGCATTTTGATTCACAGTAGTAGCAAAATTACAGCTATGAAGTAGCAACAAAAATAAGTTTATAGTTGGGGGTCACCATGATGTGAAAAACTGTATTAAAGGGTGGCAACAATAGAAAAGTTGAGAACAATGGCCCTATAGGTATCTTTTCCCATTTCCCTTTCCATGATAGCCTTATTTCTCCTCAAAAAAAGAGAGTATTTAAGTGCAAAGCCCTTATTGATCTCAAATCTTACCATGATAATACTACATATTAAGCTTAAGGGAACAAAATAAAGGAATCTATGAGCGTATTGTTTTCAGGAAGACTTCATTAATGCAAAATCAGGAAACCACAAATTGAGGAGTTAATTTAAAAAGAGAGAGAGTCCAAAATTATACAATGGAAAAAAGGAAGCATCTTCAACAAATGGTGTTGGCACAACTGGATGTTAGCATGTAGAAAAATGTAGATCCATATCTATCACCTTGCACAAAACTCAAGTCCCAGTAAACAAAGACCTCAACATAAATCCAGTTACGCTGAACCTTGTAGCAGAGAAGGAGAGAAGTAGCCTTGAACACATCGGCACGGGAGACCACTTCCTGAATCGAACACCAGCAGCACAGACACTAAAATCCACAGCTACTAAATAGGACCTCCTGAAACTGAAAAGCTTCTGTAAGGCAAAGAACACTGTCAATAAGACAAAAGGGCAGCCTACAGAATGGGAAAAGATCTTCACCAACTCCACATCTGACAGAGGACTGATCTCCAAAATGTATACAGAACTCAAGAAGCTTGACATCAAAATACCAAATAATCCAATTGAAAAAATGAGGTACAGATTTAAACAGATTCTCAACAGAAGACTCTCTAATGGCCAAAATACACTTAAAGATTTGTCCAACATCCTTAGTTATTGTGGAAATGCAAATCAAAACAACTCTGAGATACCATCTCACCCCTGTCAGAATGGCTAAGAACAAAAACACTGATGACAGCTTATGTTGGAGAGGATGTGGAGTCAGGGGAGCAATCCTCCATTGCTGATGGGAGTGCAAACTTGTACAGCCACTCAGTATGGCAGTTTCTCAGTGAATTGGGAATCAGTCTACCTCAAGACCCAGCAATACCACTCTTGGGCATATGCCCAAAGGATGCTCGATCTTACCACAAAGACACTTATTCAACTATGTTCATAGAAATATCGCTCATAATATCCAGCCCACTCGATGAGGTCTGTGCTCTTAACTCCTGTTTCGTAGTCTTCCTTAGGAAGTGTAAAGTTGCTGCAGAATGCCCAACTTTAGAGGAAATTGGCCCCTTTGAAACCCATCTTTCTCTGGACACTCATCACAAGGTTCCCTTTGACTTTGGGGCACATTTTTCTCTCAGGCTCCCTGATCTATAAATGCCCTTTCCCCTCCATGCTTCCAATCCATTGAGATGTAGACGATATCAATTCATACAAATAACAAATTTACGATACTGACCCAGGACTCACCCAATTATTTTCACTCATGGTACATTCATTTCTTTTAATTAGGAGCTTTTCTTCTTCTCATGTATAAGTGCCATTTAAAATGAACATAATTATTAGCTAACCAGGATTCTACAGAACGGTTTCTAAGAATTTAGTCATAAATTGCAGCTAATTTACAGCTTCTGTGCAGTTGGACTTCGGCAATGTTTCTCTAATTGCCTCACTAGTGTGCAATACCAAAAACATGGGAAAATAAAAATGAATGATAGGTTCTTGTCATCTAAAAGTAACTAATATTAATATAGGGGTATGTGTTCTGCCAGGATTTTATTTGTTTACATTTTTACAGATATGCTGTAAAACTGATATTCCATTTTTAATCTTATTTAAGTACTCATAAAGAACAATTTCCCAAACCCACAATACTCTTCCACAGCATGACTTTAGCAACGGTGGATAACGCACAAGTGTAGCAGCTTTCTTTGAACCATAATATAAAGTTGGACAATCAGATTGCTCTGATTTTTTTCTGTAGCAAATATGATAAACAGACATATCCTCTAATCACTGTCTGTGCTTGTGTTCATAGGAAAAGAGGTACTGGGGTAGAAAGCAGACCCTGCCGTCATAGGGCTTCACTGTCCCTCTTCCTATTCTTTCTTCTGTGAAATTGTGAGTGGTAAAGGAAGTCTGGAAAAGGTATCGCTCTAACTAAAACCAGTCTGTTCGTAAAACAAAGAGGAAACGCTAATGTAGGTTCTGCCACACACTTGCCAGTACTCTCTGCACTGAATGGTTTAGTTTACAAAATCTCTGGCTACCCCGACAAGGAGAACAGAGTCTGTTGTTAATGTAGTACTTTGATTTCTAGGAGGCTTGACTTTTTAAAAATCATCTTAGGTTTATTTATGTTATTTTATGCATATGAGAGTTTTCCCTGCATGTTCAGCTGTGCACCATATGTGTGCCCGGTCCCCACAGAGGTCAAAAGAAGGCATTAGATCCCCTGGAACTGGGGTCACAGGTGCTTGTGAGCCACCATTGTAGTTGCTGGCAACAAACTTGGGTCCTCTGCAAGAACAGCGATGCTCTTAAGCACCGAGTCATCTCTCCAGCCCAAATATGCTCAACAATTGTTATTCTTCAGTGACTCTTCTTTGTGACTCTGGACCGTGTTAAATTGAAGATTCGTTTCTTTTTAGACTGACTTATATAACGCAGGGAATGGAAGGTTAAAGATTTTCTGTATCTATTATTTTTTTTAAATTTCCAATTTTCCCTTTGCCTCTTATTTCTAATGAAAATGATGTTTATTTTATATTTTGAAACTCAGGGGCAATTTTATTAAAGTTTACAAGGTAAACCCCCAAGGCAGGCAAACTAAATCTAAGCAGCTGTCAAGAGAAGAAAGATGGACACACAGAAGAGAGAAAACTGTGCCATTTGAGTGAGGCAAGGAGGTCAATCACATAAAGTATTAGCAGTCTCATGGCCAAAAACGGACAGGGAGCTTGAGAGAGAGAATCAGGAACCCAAAGCATGGGGAGGGTTGGGGAGGAGCATGCTTGGGTTTTGGCCAGCATTCAAAGAAAAAGGCAGGCAAGAAGAAAATGGAAAATAATGTCTTTCTAATTCAGGACTGAGATAGTTTAAGAGATGTGTCAAGAGCTCATGATGACCCATGTCAAAAACACTAGGAGGCAGGAATTCTGGGAGGGAAAATATATTATTTCATTAAAGTGACCAAATTGTAATTACTTCTCATATCTCCTCAGGACAACTTGCAGCAGATCGGTCTTCCTGGGGGGGGTAGCCATGCTGTAATTTTCCATTTGTTTCTTCATTCTAATAAAAGTATTGTTTCTGTTGTTTTTAATTAAAGTGTGTGCACATGCCTGAAAAGGCCAGAAGAGGGCATTGGATCCCTTGGGGCCAGCAGTTGTGAACTGCCCAGTGTGGGTGCTGAAAACTGAGAGTCCTCTGTAAGAGCAGTTTGTGCTCATGGAAGTCGAGATCTCTCTAGCTCTAAAATAACTTTTAAAAAAAAGTTACATAGATCATTTAAAGTCATTAAATAACTAAAATGACCAAAAAGAAAAGAAAAGAAAATCTCTGGTAATTTCCTGTTGGGAGACAGCTACTGATAAGGTCTTGTTATCTTCTCTCTGTCCTTGATGGATGGATAAATAGATAACTAAGTAGATTGTGCTTCAGAAGCAGCCTCGTGCCTGTGTCTGTCTGTCGTAAGTGAAACTGGCCATTTGCTGTGTTGTAACTTGCAGCGTATGTTTTAATTTCTTAAAAATTCATCCCTATTCATGAGTCCATCTTTTTTCATAGGTATATTCAGAGATATTTATATTTTAATGTAAATACATGGACTCATATTTATCCCAACTGAGCAGTATATGATTAACTATACTTTATATATATAACTTTAATATAGTGACAAAATAAGAGGTATTTTAAACAGAAAGTTATATTCGTACAAGTATAAATGGTTACAACTTGGGCTACACCCTTTCAGTCTGGTGAACAGTAAGTTTCTGCTTGTATCTATTGTAACACTATATTTTTTAAAAATTTAAAGGGGGGACTGGAAAGGTGCCCCATCAGTAAAGAGCACTAGTTGCTCTTGCAGAAGATCCAAGTTCAGTTCCCAGTACCCACATGGCAGCTCACAAGTACCCATAACTCCAGTTCCAGGGGATTCAGTTTCTACTTCTAGTATCCATGGGTACCAGGCATGTACATGGTGCATAAAATATATACCAATAAAATACTTGAATACATAAAATAACCAAAATAATATTTCAAAGTATAAGAAAATGCATTTTAGTCAGATGGTGATAACTCATGCCTTTAATCCCAGCACTCTGGAAGCAGAGGCAGGTGGACCTCTGTGAGTTCAAGGCCAGCCTGGTCTAGAGAGGGCATTTCCTTTAGATCTGTGACTGTCAATCTTCCATAAATAGTAATAGTTCAGGGTTTGTAGATCTCATGGCTTCTGTCAGAGCTACTGAATTTTGTCATGGTACAACATACAGTGTCTCTCATAGACAACATGGAAATAAATGGCTACGACTGTGTGTCAATATAATTTTATCTATAAAAGCAGGGCAAAAGTAGATGTAACCTATGAGTTTCAACTCGCAGACCCCTATTCTAGATGAACATTGAAATCATTTTGCTTGGTAGGTTTTGTTGAAATTCTATCAGACAAAAGTATTAATTTAGACTTAGCCTCTTTATTATAACTGGCTTCCCATCTTGGAGCAAAACGTGCTGCTGATCAATTTAAATTTATCTCTAGTTTTTAGCAAAGCTGCACGCACTTGCAACACAATGCCAGTTTCCTATCGTCTGTTTTCACAATGCACGTTCCAGGCCAGGCCCTTCAGCTTGTGCTCAGAGTTCACTGCTTTGGGTGGGACCCATCAGAAAGAGCATGCTCCTTTCCCTCCCCCACTTTAAGTACTTGCCCTGGTAGCCACCGTGGGACTCCTTTACCTACAGAGTTACACTTCTATCAGTGATTTCTCTTAGGTCAAGTCCTCAGGTCAACTACAAAGAGAACACGGAGAGCAGATGGCTGAAGGAGGATGGTGGACTTGATAATCACTGTCTGAGAAGGCAATCTGCCCTCAGTGCATTCGCTTTTTCTTTTCTCCTCTTTAACACAGCCTCACTATTTTCCATTGACCTCCATGAAACTTTGTCTCTTTGTGCCTGTCAGTGAAGAGATGAGTGTGATCTCAGTTCTCTCTTGAGCATAAACAACAGAACTAAGGGCATCACATATAACTGCTGGAAGTCATCCAGGATGACACAACCAATATTAGTTTCATTGAGTCCAAGGCAATCATGTACATCGTTTGTAATTGTGTAACATTCACCTCTGACTGGGACACTGTATATTTGAAACCAGTGACATGCTTAGAAGAAAGGATTCTGGATCTTTTCCTGTCAACACTAAGCTATGTTTTTCTCATTGTATTCATCTTATTTAATGTTGGATGTGTAACACTTTTGCTTCTGATGTTTCTTGACCCTGGATCACATAAAACCTAGTCATTTATTCGATATACAGTGTTCTGTGTGCATGTGTGCCTGCTGGCAAGAAGAGGGCACCAGATCTCATTACAGATAATTGCAAGCCACCATAAGGTTGCTGGGAATTGAAATCAGGACCTTTGAAAGAGCAGACAGTGCTCTTAACCACGGAACCATCTTTCCAGCCTGTGATTTCTTCCTTTTGTTTTAGAGTTTAGCTTCCGGGTGCACTATTAAGTTGCTAATAGGATCTCTCTCTCTCTCTCTCTCTCTCTCTCTCTCTCTCTCTCTCTCTCTCTCTCTCTCTCTCTCTTACAGGCACTCAGAGCTATGAATTTGCCTCTTAGGACCAGCTTCTATGTGGAAAGATGGGTCAGTAATCAAAGGCTAGGCTCACAACCAAAAGTAAAATCTACTTATTATTTTCTTTTCAAACACTCAGAATTCAAATCCATCATGGAAAAGTGGGAAACAAGGTAGACTTGGGTAAGTTACTCAAACTTCTACTACTCAGCATTAACCACTATTAAAATGAGGTGGAGAGACAGCTCAGTGGTAAGAGAACTCGCTGCATAAACATGAGGACATGATTTCAAATCCCCAGAACCCATGTACAGCCTGGACATGGTCACATACACACCTGTGACTGCAATGTCGTATTGGACAGAAATGGGGAATTGATGAGGCTTGGTAGCCACCAGCTTAGCTCCTGGATCAGTGAGAAACCCAGTCCCGAGGTAATAATGCCAAGAATGGTATAGCAGGACAGCCACCAGCCTCCTCTTGGCTCTACATCCACACACACACATACACACACACACACACACACGTGCACGTAGGCCACATGCATTCACATAGAGAAAAGAAATAAAAAAGTAAAATTTAAAATCCCCTTCTTACATAGCGTTTAAAACAAACAGGGAACTAATTTAACTACCTCGTCCTCCATGCCTGTGTTCCTTTAGACATTTTCTGTAATGCCAGATACAAAGTCATATTTCAATTTGAAGGAATTTCACGAAGTTCTACCAGACGTGCAAAGGATGACTTAGCAAAGACTGCACCGTGGAGCATCTGGAGTGCACATCATTTAAAGCCCAGGATGTATTCCATCGAGGTATAGAAGGATCACAAATCTACCTGAAGTTTGTTTAAAAAGCACGTGCCTTCCCACACCCCATCCACACCAAATATTCACCTGTGCAAACATCCTCCTTCACAGCCGTTAATTAACCAGTGGTTGGCACTGGTTTTAAGGGGGTAAAGGAAGGAAGACCAGGGTTACGCTAGTGAAATGCAAGAATTTCTGACTGAGTCATTCTTGTTTAAGGAAACGCCTCAGCAAACCTATGGCTTCCATTAATATAAATCCATATTCCTAATTAGTCTTGCAGTTAAAACATTAGGGCTTGCTTGCTCTCAGCAAAGCCGCTATTAAACCTTGAAGTGTTCATTCTGAGGTCCTGCAGCTATCCATTTGAAAAGATTTAAAGCAAGCCTCTAAGGCTAGACGGGGGCAGCCTTTCCCAGCAGTTAACTGAAACAATCATCCAAGAAAATAGGTTGAAACTGAGCTAGGATTTCTGACCTCTTCTTACCCGCATCAGACCCAACTATCATCTAATAATTTCTGATTGCTCCTGTGTAGGCGAGTCTTCTCTGGCATTCTTCCAAGCATTTTAAGTGGAGGGATTGACAGAAATGTTTCTTCTTTTGCTGGTAGGGTAAGATAGAAAGAAGGGAACAAAAACAGAGAAATTGAAATCTGTGGGCTTATTGTTCCCAATTATTCTTTCAAAAAAAAAAAGTCACGATCTTAAAAAGCTATCTTTCCCACCTCTGTTTTGACTAATAGGGTACAGAGCAGAATGAAACCACAGCCAAAATATATAAAAAGTTGAGAGAGTTAGAGACACAAGGCTTTGTAAAGATTTCTCTGGTGAGAGGAGAGCTTTGCTATGCCGCTCCATCCAGTGGTATCCACAGCAACGGATGGTTTGCCTCGGTCTCCTGAATTTTACAGAGAGGTCATTCCCTGGCCTTGTTGAAAACTTCAAATTATTTTCCAAATCGAGAAGACACTAGATAATGAGCCTGGTCATCCTCCTGGGAGAAAGATAGAGTGAAGAATTAAAGTTGTCTCTCTGCAGTGGATCAGAACTCCCAGAACTGATGAGGGCAAGGGGCAAGCGCCTGTCCCCTGTGGCCTTGACATGAACCACAGGGAGAAAGAAAACCACGTTAACCCATGACATGCTGACAAGAAGGGTATCTATTAAAGTGGGAACAGCAATGAATCAGAATCTATTGAACTGAGAGCTGGAAAGCCAGGAGCAGGGAGTGTTGGGATGATGACCAGGGGCAGGGAGTGTTGGGATGGTGACCAGGGGCAGGGAGTGTTGGGATGGTGACCAGGGGCAGGGAGTGGTGGGATGGTGACCAGGGGCAGTGAGTGTTGGGATGGTGACCAGGGGCAGGGAGTGGTGGGATGGTGACCAGGGGCAGTGAGTGTTGGGATGATGACCAGGGGCAGAAAGTGTTGGGATGGTGACCAGGGGCAGTGAGTGTTGGGATGGTGACCAGGACAAGGGAGTGTTGGGAAGATGAGCTGCCACTCAGATGCTGCCTGCTTTCAGGGAACAACTGAGAGGTAGCAGGGTGCCCATGAGGCCAGCTTCATGGAAAGCACCAAGGTTACAAGGTCATTTGACAGGAGGCAGAGGCAGTAGCTGCCTACCTAGGAGGAAATATCAGAAAACAGAAGCACACTTCCTCCCTGGGACACCATATTCTTGAGTCCACACATAAAGACAAACTGGAGTCTTCAACTGCACATTTGTCTCTTATGAATTAAGGCTTATTTGAATTTTTAAGAAGAGACTATTGAATCATGAGAGTTGGCAGTCTAATCTAGAAGATGTGAAGTATTTCCTCACTAAAATTTAAATTTATTTATTTATTTATTTATTTATTTATTTATTTATTATGTTTTTTGAGACAGGGTTTCTTTGTGTAGCCTTGGCTGATCTGGAATTCACTCTGTAGACTAGGTGGGTCTCAAACTCATAGAGATCCTGTGTGTGTGTGTGTGTGTGTGTGTGTGTGTGTGTGTGTGTGTGTGTGTGTGTGCGCATTCACGCAGTACCCATGGAGGCCAGAAGAGGGTGTTAGAGCCTCTGAAACGGGATTTCCAGTGGTTTTAGACCACCATGAGGGTACTGAGAACTGAGCCCTGGTCCTCTGCACCAGCATGAACAACTCCTAACCACCAAGACATCCATCCTCATTGAAATTGTAAGAAGAGCCGGGCAGTGGTGGCGCACGCCTTTAATCCCAGCACTCAGGAGGCAGAGGCAGGCGGATCTCTGTGAGTTCAAGACCAGCCTGGTCTACAAGAGCTAGTTCCAGGACAGGCTCCAAAACCACAGAGAAACCCTGTCTCGAAAAACAGAAAAAAAAAGAAAAAGAAAAACAAAGAAATTGTAAGAAGAGAAACAATGGCTGACTTCATGACAATTCACACATTGCCTATAGCTGTCTAAAATTCTAATTTTCCTGAAAGAATAATGTGCTTACATGAAGCAGAACCAACCAAACTCCTGTAATCTTTAACCACACTCTAGGAGGTATTGTTTTCCTTCCTATTTTACACCCAAGGATGCTGAGGCACAAGGAGCTAAAGTACTGAACAGAGATCATAACTGAGAAGTGGAACTTGGCCCTAAGTGGCCAAATTCCAGACTCTCCAAACTCCAAAGTTAGATGCAACCACTCAAAAATACATGTGTGGAAAAAAATGTCTGAATCTCCTCATGGGCATCTAGGAGAGGGTATCTAATATTTTGTTAAATATGTTTTCTGTGCTTTTGAGTTGAACTTCTCCTTCTTCTATACCTATTATTCTTAGGTTTGTTCTTTTCATGGTGCCCCATATTTCCTGGATATTTTGGTTAAGCTTTTGTTAGACTTAATGTTTTCCTTTACTGATGAGTCTGTTTCCTGCATTGTTGAGATCCTCCTTTCCATCTCTTGTACTCTGCTGTTTATGTTTGCATTTGTGGCTCCTGATCATTTTCTCATTATTTCTGTTTCTATAATTCCCCAGGTTTATTTTTTCTTTATTGCCTTTATTTCAGTTTTCAAGTCTTGAATAGTTTCTTTCAGATGTTTGATTGCTTTTTGCTTTTTTCTTTTCTTTAAGGGATTTACTGATATCTTCCAATATTTTGTTTGTCTTTTCCTCCATTTCTTGAGGGAATTTTTCATTTCCTCTTTAAGAATCTCAAATATTCTCCTGAAGTTATTTTTAGGTCATTTTCTTCTGCTTCATCTATATTTGGTTGTTAAAGTCTTGCTGTTTTAGGATCTCTAGATTTTACTGGTGTTGTGTTGCTCTTTGTGGTGTTGCATGTGTTCTTCCCTTTTCTACTCAATTTTTCCTCTAATTTGTGTGGTTGGATCTGTCTGTGACTCTGGAGATTAATCTTCTAGGCGCCAGTGGATCCAAGGCTCAGCTGATTGCTTCTTGTGGTGCAGTCAGTGCCAAGGTTCCTGGGGTTTGCTCAGCTCCTGTGGAGTTTGCTGTCTCAGGCCTGCTCTGGCCTAGGTTGCCAGCTCAGACCTGTTTCTGTAAATGTCCCTGGTCTGGATCTGCTTCTGCAGAGGTCCATGACTTGGGGTTGGTCCTGCAAAGGTCTCTGGCTTTGATCTTCTCCCTTGAAGGTCCCAGACTCGTGTGTGCCTAGACCGGCAGAGGACCTGGCTCAGGCCTTCTCCCTCAGAGGTCCCAGACTCATGCCCAGACCCACAGAGTTTTCTGGTTCCTGCCTATTCCCTCAGAGGTCCCAGACTGATGCACAGACTCGCAGAGGTTTTGGTTCAAGCCTACTCCTTCGAGGTCCCAGACTCATGCCCAGACCCACAGGGGTCCTGGCTCAGTCTACTCCCTTGAAGGTCCCAAATTCACCCCTGGACCCACAGTGATCTCTGCTCAGCAGTTGTGCCCCTGTACCTGCTCCTGTGGAATTCACTGTCTCCGGTCTGCTCAGCCCAGGTTGCTGGCTCAGTCCTGCCGCTGCAAATGTTCCTGGTCTGGATTTGTTCCTGCTTCCACGGAGCTTGCTGTCTCAGGCTGGCTCTGGCTGAGGTCACTGGCCCAGTCCTGCTTTTGCAAATGTCCCTAGTCTGGATCAGCTCCTGCTCCCGTGGAGTTCACCATCCCAGGCCTGCTCTGGCCTAGATGGCTGGCTCAGTCCTGCTCCTGTGGAGTTCACTGCCTCAGGTCTGCTCTAGCCTAGGTGTCCAACTCAATCCTGCTCCCATGGAGCTTCAGGCCTGCTCTGGCCTACATCGCTGGCTTAGTCCTACTCCTCTGGAGTTTACTGCCTCAGGCCTCTCCTTCTATGTTGTAATTAACCCACATCACCTCACAGTCCACACTTTCTAGCAATTACAGTACCTGTAGCTTACCCCTGCCTACTTACCACTGGGCATGTGTATGGAAATGACTCTCATCTTTGCTATTGGAGAGGTCTTAGGGTGAAATCAGTTTGGCTTTTTAAATAAATGGCACTTCCCCAGCACACAGTAACCCCAGTGAAGACAATACTGGAGGTTGGATGTGGATGAGGAGAATCCAGAATCATACATAACTAGCAACCACTGACTCCCATGTGTTTATCAACTAACCTGCAGTGGCTGTCAGGAGAGTTACAACCACCATTTATAATAGACACTTATACTCAGAAAGAGTGAAGGACTTAACACACAGTCAAATAAGCAGTAGAGTATGGCTTCTAGTCCTGGGGGATTCCAAATGGAGAGTGTGGACCCCAAACAAGCTTATTATGAGGGCAACCTGAACTGGTGCACTGAAACAAACATGTGACTTGCAGAGTAAGGACCAAGAGAGGTCTGTGCAATGAAGATTATATATCATCAACCAAGGAGCTGCACAGAGGGAGTAGTAGGTTACCATTCAAGAAAGAAGACTCCAAACACTTTTGGGTCACTGCTTTCCGCTTCTTACACAGCACAGCTAGCTCGTCACTTGGTGAAATGCAAAGTGAGACAGGGTACAGCACTTTGGGCTTCAGGTACTGGATTCAAGGCTCTCCGGGTCTGGGTAGAGTCCTGGATCTATAGAATGGGAATACCATCTTAGCAAAGCCGAGGAGTTGGATTTGAACTCCAAAGCTCATTGGACTGCCTTTTGGTGTGATGTGGAGAGCTGAGAGGGTTGTGCCAGGATAGGAGGGGGAAATTTTCTTTCCGTCTTGACTCTGGAGAGAGTGAGGAGACTTTTGCTCTGAGATGCCTTCATGGACAAGGTGGTGCTAACCTTAAAACTACATTACCTCAGGCTTCTGGAACCCCATTCTTCTGAATGCAACTTACTTCCTTGAGTAGAAAAAAAGGAAAGGAAAGAAAAGAAACAGACCAGGAAAGATAATCATAAATTCGCAGGACCGAGTCTATCATTCTTTTGAGGTTGCTGTCAAGGCAGCTAGCCTGATGGGCCATCAGTGTGACCTATGCCCACTCCAGGATCTAAACACTTCTGCAAATCTTAAGGCCACATTCTAACCCATTTAGGGCCTGGACTCTTACATTTGAAGGCCCCAGCTTACACTGTGTTAAACAGAATGAATCTACCCATGTTTTCATTTTACATGTAATGTATGTGTGCTATTTCAGTTGGCTTTTCTTTCGGAAACATTTAATTTAACATCGGTGTTTTCCAGCCTTGCAGTTTTGTCTGTGTGAAGCCCATCTTTGTCTTTGGCTCTCCAGGCCTTAAGCATTTTCATAAGCTCTGGAAAAGCCGATGAGCGTTCAGATTTAGGAGTGACCTAGAATACGGGATGCCTGGGCGAGCAGGATTAAAGACAGAAATCTCTTCTCTTCTGTGTGCACGAATAACAGCGCACCTTTCCTAGGGGGAAATGCAAGGCCCCTGTGCACCCAGCTGTGCTGAGGCAGACCCTGAGAAGAAAGGGAGAGCGGTGGCTCTGGAGCTCAGAGCCTGATGAGCAGTGGGGACTTCAGTCAGACCAAAACTCCCAGTGCTGTTGTTACCAGGGTCAGAGTCTGGACCAGGTGTTCCTGGGTTTTTATTCAAGAATGAAAGCAGGGTGCACACAGATTTGCAATGTAGCAGGGATACTTCGTTCAAAGCAAAGCAAGAGTACAGACCGTACAGACCGGAAAGGAACACACTGTCGGGACTGACAGCAGGCCTTGGGAGAGAGGGTTTCAAGGACATAATTCATAATTCTTTTTTCTTTTGGTTTTTTTGAGCAAGGCTTCTCTGTAGCTATGGAGCCTATCCTGGAACTAGCTCTTGTAGACCAGGCTGGCCTCAAACTCACGGAGATCTGCCTGCCTCTGCCTCAAGAGTGCTGGGATTGAAGACACATGCCACCACCACTGGGCTTCAAGGACATAATCTTTATCTCCTTCAAGAGAAGGAGAAGCTTGCTTGCTAAGAAGAATAGCAATTGGAGTCCTCGTTTTGATTGATCAATTAAATTATATAACTATATCTCCATGGCGCATGCCCCAAAGCGCATCTGAGTATTAATCAGGTGCATGCCCAATTATAGATAGGTGTAATATGCCAAGAAGGAGATTGTCCCTAAGAGTTCACTTTGAGGGCATAATTACTCTTATTGTGCAAGCACCTAAAACCAGTTCAGGCCTGGTCATTAAAGGAAAGAGAAACTTGTTTGTGAGGTTGAAAGAAAATGGCTCCCATAGGGAGTGGCACTATTTGTGGGTGTGGCTTTGTTGGAGTAGGTGTGGCCTCGTTGGAGAAAGTGTCACTCTATGGGTAGGCATGCAGACCTCTCAAAAACGGAAGACTCTCAGTTCCTCCTCCAGTGCCATGCCTGCCAGCATGCCACTGTGCTTCCCAACGTGGTGATAATGGACTAAACCTCTGAAACTGTAAGCAAGCCTCAATTAAATGTTTTCTTTTATAAGAGATGCCATGATTATGGCGTTTCTTTGCAGCAGCAGAAGCCTTAGCTAGAAACGCATTCCATAGTTAAGAAAGGGCATGCATGCAGTTTGATGGAGGGAGGTGGTTTTCTACACTGCTAATAGGTTGCTAGGTGCAGTGTTAGGTGAAGGGTGGAGAGTGTGCTGTGCACATACACAAAGGCTGCAGTGTGTGCATACCCCATTTCCAAGAGAATCCCAGATGGCTAAGCTATTCCCTATGCTCGCCCGTCTCAGGGAGAGGTGAAGGCAAATGGTAGGGAAGCCTCAACAGGACTCACCTATCTATTGAAGCAGACAGTTCTTCTGAAGGACATTCAGGGATGCTAAACTCAGTATAGTGTCTATTTCTCATTATCTTCTCTGGCTTTGCACAAAAATTCGGGTTTTGTACTAAAGTTTGGCACGTTTTGAACTCAGAGCATAGGTCTGAGATCTAAGTCACGTCATTCATGTGTTGTAAATTTACGAGCCCCTAAAAGTAGTGCTCTCCCTATCTGAGTAGCATGGGACAACAGGAAGCAGAATCGGAATGTGGGCCATGGCATGGATGTACGGGAGTATGATCTCAGGTAGTTGTAGTCACGTGTGTCAGGAAGTAGGTCCTTGAGGGTGATGTTAGGCATGACTGGTCACGAAACCGTTCAAGGCGCAGCATATGTGACTAAGGTTCAAAAAGAAAAAGGAAGAAAATGGATGTTTCAGTCCTCACATCTTCTGCTGGAAAGAATCAGGGAAGAAAGTGGGCGTCTGTGTCCTCTGGGCGTCCGTGTCCTCTCGCACACTGACTTATACCCGGCACATGCACCTCGGGAGAACCTGGCCAAAAACACCGCATGCTGCAATCACCTACCCAAGAACTTAGGTCCATCTGAAACTGGATTTGGGCAGAAGTGATGAAGCGGTATAGTTTTAGAATTGAGAGTCTAAAGTGCCTTTCATCCTGTGAAAATTTAAATGATAAAAGAGCAAAGTAGTAGAAATATCGGTCTGGGAATATCTCCAAGCTTTTCGTTGAGCTACAGTTGGCTTTGCTATTTTTCACTCCTCCTTTTGAAAAATTCTTAAAGACAAAAGCAGAGAAAACAGCAAAACAAAACCTCAGTGCCCAAGAATCTGTTTCAGGGAACGTCAACGCCAGCTCTTGTTTTTCATCCATCCCATCCTCCCATCACATACCCACATAGTTCTCTTATAAGGCCGTATTAAACCAAATCCATGAAATAAGAATATTTCCTTCTAAGTACCTCCTACCAGGTGTAAGGCTGTGGGCTTTGGTTTTTAAACAGTACTATTATTATGCCCAAAAGACGCTCTACTCTCAAACACCATGTGGAATTCCCAGCCTGTGTTCAATCTTCCTTCGTAATCTAGCTTTTTATAAGGGAACCTCTACACCGCAGCATCCAGCATGGCTCGGGGGACAGTCCTAACTGGGATGGTGAGGGAACAAAGAGAAGACAAATGCAGACAGACACACAGAAAGGAAAGCTGGGACTGGGCAGACTGGGATCTCTGATGGAGAAATTGAAGCATTTGGAAGCTCGGTGCGTATTATATACAGTTAACAAGGGGAAGGTTATTTCACACGGTGGAACAAGGAGAGGGGTTTATTGCATACAGCTGAACAAGGAGTAGGTTTGCCTAAACCCAGTAAGAGTAATCTATGTAGAGAAGTCATCGGACCACAAGTATCCAATGGGGAGAAAATTATGGTGAATATTTTCTGTCCACTCTATCAGTATCCACACATGGAGGATGCCTTTGCCAACCCTCTGATCCTCACCTCAGATCAGGGAAAGAGGTGTTGCCCTTTGCCCACAGCTCTGAGGCTGTGGAGTCCCTGATGCAGCTGTGCCAAACCCTGCAGTTTCACTCACGACTTCACACGCGTGGGTCTTCTTGTGCTCCCCACACTACATATCGAATTTTTTCCTTGGTATTGCTGCTGTTCTGCTTTTCATTTTTTTTGTTTTGTTTGTTTGTTTGATTGTTTATCTTTGAGACAGGGTTTCTCTGTGTAGCCCTAGCTGTCCTGAAACTTGCTTTGTAGACCAGGTTGGCCTCAAACTTAAAGAGATCCACCTGCCTCTGCCTCCCCGAGTGCTGGAATTAAAAGTGTGTCCTACCACCACCCGGTCATATTGAATTTTTTAATAAGCTTCTTAGATATCTTTTTAATATATCACAATACTTTTAGAATATTTTAGGGCAGAACTTAGGTAGGCAGAGAAGACAGAACTGAATTCTAGGAGGAAGAAAAGTAGAGTCAGAGAGACGCCATGGATCCACCAGAGACAGATGCCTGCAATTTTACCTGGTAAGCCACTGCTGTGTGGCAATACACAGATTAGTAGAAATGGGTTAAATTATGATGTAAGAATTAGCCAATAAAAAAACTAGAGCTAATGGGCTAAGCAATGATTTAATTAATAAAGTTTCTGTGTGGTTATTTTGGGACTAAGCTAGCCAGGTGGCCAGGATGAACAAGCCCCCCCCCCCCCCCGCAACATAAATTAATTGTATAAACTAATGAGTCTTATGGTGACATTTTCATACAAATCTAGAAAATTTAATTTATCCTTTTGTAAGAAACATTTTTGGTAGGGTCTCTCATATATCTATTTGTATGATTGAATATTCATGCATTTCATGACTATCTCTATGCTTTGTAATTTCTGGTTACTTGTCTATAAACCAGGAGCAAAAGCCAAGATATTGAGAGCCAGTGCCCCATTTCACACCTAATTCATCCTTAAAACAGAGCCACACTTGTTTACCTATGTATTGTCTGTGCCTGTTTTCACAGTGTTGAGAGAACAGCTGCCATGAACAGTTATGACAGAGACCATATTGCCTACAAAACAGAAAATCCAACCTGGCCCTTTAAAAGGGAGCCCTCATTGTGGAGTAGCTATCCAAACATGTTGTAGTCCTTTGCTTAATTGGTTCCCTGTCTCTGGGCCTATTGTGAGAGAGTGTACCACAGTGGAATGGTGGACAGGAAGCAGAGAAAGAGTGGGAGAGGATAGAAGTGCATCCCAATGACCTGCTTCTTAACCCTAGCCAAGGCTCATCTCTTAGTATTCCAGTTCAGCAGGAACTGATCAGTGGATTAAGCCATGAATGAAATAAGTTTGCTCCTGTCTGGTCACCTTCATAAAGAATGCAGCCAGTTGAGGACCAGGCCTTCAACACACAAGCATTTGCAGGACCGTGGGGAGTGGGGAGAGAAGGACTCTTCATATTCAAATCATTATGTATACTGAAAAACGAGCTTGTCAGCAGAGTCTCAAGGTGCCAAATGATGACATAGGTAAGATTTGCAGCAAGTCCTTTCTTTTTTAAACTCTGCCAATGAGTTGACCTGCCTCAAAGACCAACACTCAAGATCATGATGTCCCAGTCAGGTTCTGCTCTAGAGAAAAGAAGATTATAGGTTTCTTAAAGAAGTATTTGTGACTGTGCTGTGGAATAATCATTCTGTACATTGTGAATATATTACTCTCATTGGTTAATAAAGAATGGACAGGCCAGTAGCCAGGCAAGAAGCATTGGTAGGACAGCCAAATGCTGGAGAATGCTGGGAGGAAGAAGAGTGGAGTCAGTGAAGAAGGGTGGAGCAAGACATGCTAAAGGACAGGTAAAGCCATGAGATGTACCGCAATACATAGATTAATAGAAATGCTGAATTTAAATTGCAAGCGCCAGTTAATAATAAGCCTGAGCTATTGACTAAACATTTATAATGAATATAAGCACCTTGGGACTGGTGGCCGGGAAGGAAAACTCCACCTACAGGACTGGTTGTTATACATAGCTTAAAAGACTGGAAGAATAAAAGGAGACCACTGCAGCAACCCAGAGAATAATTTGCAGCATGAAAAGGGACTGGGGCACCAGCAGGACTCACAGGAAATGACATCCAAATAGGAAGAGACAGGGGTTTCCAGGACTGAACACATAAAAATCTATTTCAGCTAGTGTTGAAATTCGGAGGTCTCAAAGCTTTGCTCAGATTACTGCGGAAGGATATGACCCTAGCCAAGGCCTTGATTATCAAAAGAGTCCAACATCTATCCGGGAAAGGGCTACAGCATGACCTATCTACTGCCTGCCAACGATTCTGACACTCAACTGCTGGTGGCAGCCAAGGGGCTTGAAGCCACCTGAATGACTCTGAAGAGATGAACAATAAAGAAACATTAGAAAGTCTATTTCTTCTTCTTCTGTCAGTGTCCAGCCTTTCTGCTGTCTCCCACCAGCAAAAACTAACAAAAAAAGCAGCCAGCAAAGGAATCTGAGAAATACATTTCACCAAGTCCCATGCCCAGCATCACAGATTATACAAAAAAATGGAGTGTGTTACTGGAAGATACCAGATTTCAAAAGCCAGGACACATGGCCCTGTATGTTTATCCCCATGAAGCAATGCACCTTGAGCTATGAAAACCAGCTTTGCCATTATGCAGCTAAAATTCTGTTACCATCCCTGTAAAACAAGAATGTAATTAATACTGCATTCCCTTATTGTATAACATCTGTGATCCTGAAGGAATATCTCATATTCTGTATAAAAAGAAAAGAAAAAGAAACCCACGGGTAAAATAAAGGATTCTAGAGAGAGAAAAATAAGTCTTCAGCTCTCTCTAAATGTGAGAAGCTTTGCAGTCCAAACACTAACAACACAATGGCCTGGATGTCAGAGGACAGCTCAGGTGACCCTGGCAGGCCACTCAGCAAGGTTAAAGGCTGGCTCGGGTAATAGCAAAAGAGAAAATTCAAAATTGCAGACCAGAAATAATATCAGGGGATAAGGAAAGGCCAAAAGAAGGGGGACTCTGAGCTGGGGGGAGGGGCAGTGAATGTGGACAGAGCGATGTGTGTACCCGGCATGAGTCAGGAGCTGGTCGAAAGCTGGACTCCCTGAAGAAGGAGCCCCCGGGGAGAATTCCATTTTTAATTTTTTTAGACTAAAGCAGCAAGGCCCCAGGCTTAAGGCCCAGTGGAATGGAGGACTTTCTCACTTCCTGTTGTTCTGATGTCATATGTTCCTTTGGCTTTCCCTGCCTAGGAAAACCTGGTCTGAGCAAGCACAGCTGCGCTGTACTGAAACCACTTGCTGCTTTCCTGTGATGTGTGAGTTAATCACTGTTGCATATCAGAAGAGAACATCAGAACCATGGCCTTTGTAGCAGGTAAACAGAAGGATCTAGAAGAGCTGCTAAGCAGAATGCTAGGCCCAGGGAGATCTTCCTGGTGCTGTGGTTCTCATGGGGTCAGCGTCATCTTCAACTCTGTTTTCCCACCCAGCCTCTGCTCCAACCCGCTCGACTACATGATGCAGTGTCTGCAGAGTATCGCTGATGTTTGAGCAGTTACTTCCATGGTTGTTTCTGCCTTAGATGTCCAGTCCCTGTCCCCGATCTTGATGCCAACCTGACTGGCTAATTCTTGTTCCTTCTTCAACTGCGTTCTCATGCACAGCCTCTGCCTTTTACCGAAAGAGCTCGTGGTATCATCTAACATAGACTCCCAGACAGCTTTGAGCATCCCACACTACTGTCTGCCACTCCAACCAGACCCAGACTGCTGAAAGCCAAGCACTTGCCTTCCTCAATGCAGCTCTAAAAGTAACTCTACTGTCTGAAGTACAAACAAAATTTGACCAATTCTGAACAGGCAATAAAGAGAGTTAATAAGCCCAGGGTTTGATTGGGGGTTATATGAGTTATATACCCAATTTTGGGATTCAGATATTATTCAGTCAACGCTGGGTAATTTGCGAATGTCATTGGCATGCCAGTCAAACCAACTCTTTAATAAGTTAAAGCAGCTTTGTAGCAAGCTTTTTTTTCTTTTGAGCCATCGACCACTTTCCAAATCATGGCAAGGATGCTTATTATTAGTTATGAATGCTTGGCCTTAGCTTAGACTCGTTTCTTGATAGCTCTTATAACTTAACCTGTTTCTCTTCATCTATGTTTTGCTAGGGGATTTTTTACCTTTCTTTCTTCTGTGTGTCTTACTTTCACTGTCTCTTATGTCTGACTGGTGACTGCCTGGTTTCTGGCCCCAGAGGTGATCCTCTCTTTCTCCCTCATTTTCTCTCCTCCTCCTCTTCTTCTTCTTCTCCTCCTCCTCTTTTTCCTCTTCCTCTTCTTCTTCCCCTTCCTCTTCCTCCTCCTCCTCCTCCTCCTCCTCCTCCTCCTCCTCCTCCTCCTCCTCCTCCTCTTCTTCTTCTTCTTCTTCTTCTTCTTTCTCTTGTTCTTCTCGAGCCTAGATTTCTCCTCCTACTTATTCTCTCTGCCCACCAGCTCCACCTATCCCTCTTCTGCCTAACTATTGGCTGCTCAGCTTTTTATTAGGCCAATCAGGTGCCTTAGGCAGGCAAGGTAAAACAAATGTAACACATCTTTACATAATAAACCATATGCATAAACAAATGTAACACACCTTTAGACAGTTCAAGTAATATTCTGCAGCATAAATAAACATACGATGTCTTTGCATAGTTAAAATAATATTCCACAATACAGCGTCTCTGGGTCAGATGGCCCGTGTGAAGAAAACTGAGAGCTAGAAGAGGCAACTGGAGTGGAGAGAAAGGGAAGCAAACCTTGGCAGCACCTTCAGGATTAGGCAGTTGCTAAAGTAGAGGGAATTGTTGCCAGGAACCCCCATTGCTTCAGATTTTGGAAGCGTGATAGGCCAGCTTTCAGAAGGGGAGCCAAGGAGGAAGCTTCCTAGGAGCAGGAGGTAAGCTTGATTTACCCACACAGGGTGTCATCTGCTAACGGGGAGAGCTTCACCAGAGCTCCTCCCAGCTTCCGTGAAGCATCACCTAACTGTAGTGAAGAGGCAAGAAGGCCTGCTTTTCGTCCCACCTAGCTCCCTCACGGCTAGCTTTACACCCAAAATAACAACACACAAATTGTATTCATTTAAACCCGACCCCACATTAAAACAAATGAATAGTCGTTTCTAGCTACTTGCTTACAGAATTTTCATCTGGGCTTGGAAAGAGACTGAGACAGGGGTGAGGGGGGGAGAATCTTGGTTGACAAGGATGCTAGAACCAGAGATAATCACAGAATATATGTGAACAGGGATGAGGACAAATAGGGACAGAAAGGACAGACAGACAGAACAATGAAGCCAGCGCCAGGCATCTGGACTCTAGCCCCCAGACACTTGTCAGTTCAACTATGCTAGTGATGGCACTAGAGGTGACCAATGACTGTCCTCCTCTTCCACACTTGTGCATGAGCTGTGACAGTGAGGTCTGGCGACTTTCTTCTCTGCCTTCCTTATGTCTGCCGGGAGACTGTGCCGCTCAGTTTTTACTGCCAGTGTGACAAAGCCTAGAGTCACCTGGGAAGAAGGAGCCTCACCTGAAAGATTACCCAGATCACATTGGCCTATGCCTATGTACCGGGTGGGGGAATTGTCTTGCTTACTGATTAATGTGGGGGTGGGCAGCCCATTGCGGACTGAGCTGTTTCTCAGGCAGGTGGCCCCGGTCTATATAAAAAGGCTAATTATCAGTGAGGCAGACAGGGAATAAGAGTCCCTCTGGCTTCTGCTCCAGGTTCTTGCCCTGACGTTCCCTCAGTAATGGGCTGCTTCCTACAAGTGTGCAGTGAAGAAGGCCGTTTGCTCCCCTGAGTTCCTTTGGATCATGGCATTCATCACAAAAACCAGAAAGTCGACTAGGACACAAGAAAGTGTCAGGTCTGCACATCCAGACTCTGATGAGAAGATACTCTTGAAGTTAAATGGGATCCCACTAGTTTTTAACTAGTTCACAACTGTTCCTAAACAGGAGACCGGAGACTAAAGATAAGGAATAGCCCCCACTATCCCCAGAGCCTCTCTTGCTTGTGAATCAAGAAGTGAGCTCTCAGCTGTTCCTGCCACCACACTTTTTGCTCCACCATCATCAACTCTAAACCTCTGAAACCTTAAGCCCAATCAAATGCTTCCTCTTATAATCTGTCTCGGTCACGGTGTCTGGTCACAGCAACAGAGAAGTAATTAAGACGGGGCAAGCGAATAGGAGCGGCTGTGCCCAGCGAACACTCAGGAACTAGGAGCGGGTAGTTACAGTCCCCTTGTCTTCATTCCACTCTTGGGAGACCGTAGGGCATTGAATGATCCTCCAACTGCCTGCAAAATGGGGCCATAAATGATCCCAGGAGACCAATCCTTGTTGCTAGACAAGTAATAAAATGAGAGATTTTTATATGAGCAGTTAAAGTTCCCGCTTGTAGAACTTGCTGGTTACATTTCTTCATAAATCCTGAGTAAACAGAAGATGAAGGCAAGGCAGGCAAACAACGCAAAGAACAAGCAGTCCAGCGCAAATATATAAACATTGCCTTTAAAGGAGCAGGACATCCAAGACACTTAGACAGTGTAGGGGTGCCTCCTGTTTATGGGCTGTAGCTGTAGGGCCTCTGGGGCAACCCAACTTAACCAGATTTCTCCTGCACTCAAAAGGTCAGCATAAGCGCATCGAGTGTGACTATGCATACTCTTTCTTTATTTTGCTAGCAGGTAAGCAAGAAAAGCCCTGTAATCAGTAACCATGTGGGGAAAAGGAAGTTTCAAGAATGAAAAACAATCTGGGCAGTGGTGGTGCACACCTTTAATCCCAGCACTCAGGAGGCAGAGGCAGGCAGATCTCTGTGAGTTTGAGGCCAGCCTGGTCTACAAGAGCTTGTTCCAGGATGTGCTCTAAAAGTTAAGAGAAACCCTGTCTTGAAAAACCAAATAAATAAATAAACAAATAGATAGATAGATAAATTCAAAATGAAAAAAGAATGGAAAACAAGAAGGACTAAAGCAGGCAAGCATAGAGGATAGTTTAGTAACCTGGAACTCTACTTGTCTTGGTTTATGCAATCCCCTTCTAATAATGCACATGGAAGCCCAGCTTCTTTTCCTATACATAACAACCCTCTCTGCAGCAACGCATCCCATAATTGCTGCATTATCGAATGCAGCCTCACCTGCACCAGGATATGTATGCACCTGTCTCTGAACGCTAGGATAAGTTTCTCTTCCCCTCAACAATCATCAGATGTAGACAAATTCTATTCAACCATGCTCTCCTTGTACAAGAGAAAGATCTGAAGTGGTTTGGGGTCCATGTACAGTCCTACAGAACTGTGTCCCGAGTAAACTTTCAGGGCGAATCCCTATTCACTATCTTATGCATATGCATAATTGGGCACACATATGATCAAAATCAGATGCATTATGGGAAGGAACAAAACAGTAAAAGCAGAGAATCCCCCTCTTTATGCCCCTAAGTAATCAAACTCCTCTTTCTCTTGATTCCCGACAGAAGGATTCTCCACATAGCAGCCAGGACCCTTGAGTTTGAGTATCTTCACCCCTGTGGCCCATTTGCAGTAAATGCTGGCCTGTACCATACCTTTGTTTTAATACATTTTCTTGTTACTTTTTCTTTTGTGAGACTGTGTGAATCTTGACTTAGGTTCCCTGAATAAGAGGCTAAGAACCTGGAAATACCTGACCCAGATGCCTAGCTGAGGTCCAGGACCACATACCGAGAATGGCTGAACAGACAGCTTCTTTCAGTTCCCCTTGTGAATGGATCTTATGTAAGGCTGGAGCAGTCTCCAGCCTGCAGCTCTGCTGGTCTTTCATGTGGGTTATTAGGAAATGATTGTCACAGCCTACTGGCTGTATTCACTTTTCGGGGAGGGTTGAAATAAAGAACTCCATTTTAATTCATTCCTTTTGAAATTCTCCTTTCTGAGTATCACTGATTAGCCATTTCATGGCTAGGTTGGCACTGTCATGGGTTGCCAAGATGGACCTGCCTTGTGCTTAGATCTCATTCGGCCTCAAGTTGAAGGGGGAATGACGGTGATCATGATCACTGGCAACTCCCTGCTGCCACATTCAAGCAACAAAGTGGTCCAGAAGAAGCAGCTGTCAGGCTTAACTTCCTGTACTCCACAACAAAGTCCAATCTTTAATGCCATCAGAGATAGAGGCAGGTGGATCTCTGTGAGTTCAAAGCTAGACTGGTCTGCAAAACAAATCCCAGAACAGTAGGGACTGTTACACAGGGAAACCCTGCCCTAAAAAAACAAAAACAAAGCCGGGGGTGGTGGTGCATACTTTTAATCCCAGCACATGGGAGGCAGAGGCAGGCAGATCTCTGTGAGTTCAAGGAGAGCCCAGTCTACAGAGTGAGTTCCAGGACAGGCTCCAAAGCTATACAGAGAAACCGTGTCTCAAAAAAAAAAAAAAAAAATCAAGACAAAACAAAAAATGAACAGAGAACATTTATAGTCACACCAATTTTTTTGTGAGTGATCAGAAAACTATTAGAGAGGACTGGTTGTACTTCCTTCCTGGCTCTGGATGTTCTGGGTGTGACTACCAAGCATCTGATGGCAGTCACAATTGACTAAAATGTTTGGCACCAGTAGCATATATTCCCAGACACAGCGGATCCCAGGGAATCGTCTATATTAATATTAATACCAAACTCTGTGTCCTTCTGGCTTTCTGGGGTATTCAGTGCATTCTAGGTCAAGAAGACACTTTTATATTTTATAATTTGTCACACATAACAGAGGCTTAGAGTGCTTAGATAATAATGAAGGCAACAAATGGTTTCAATTTTGCTTCCCTTTTTTTTCAATCTTAAATACACCAAGCACAGGTAGGATAGAACCTTTGTGTTCTAGGCTACTTTTTTTTTTTTTTTTTTTTTTTGGTTTTTTGAGACAGGGTTTCTCTGTGGCTTTGGTGCCTGTCCTGGAACTAGCTGTGTAGACCAGGCTGGTCTTGAACTCAGAGATTCGCCTGCCTCTGCCTCCCCAGTACTGGGATTAAAGGCATGCGCCACCATCGCCCGGCCCTAGGCTACTTTTTTATTTCTGTTTTATTGACTTTAATTCAGCTCTACAATTTTCTCTTTTCCCCTCCCTGCCTCTCTTCTCCCCTTCAACCCTCTCCCATGGTCCCCGTGCTCCCAATTTACTCAGGAGATCTTGTCTTTTTCTACTTCCCACGTACATTAGATGTATGTCTCTCTTAGGGTCCTCTTT
Source organism: Alexandromys fortis (assembly GCF_014885135.2). Taxonomy (NCBI): domain Eukaryota; kingdom Metazoa; phylum Chordata; class Mammalia; order Rodentia; family Cricetidae; genus Alexandromys; species Alexandromys fortis. The sequence goes on from NW_026067908.1 coordinate 10,305,455, forward strand.
GTTGTCTAGGTTCTCTGGGATTGTGATTTGTAGGCTGGTTTTCTTTGCTTTATGTTTAAAGGTGACTTATGATTGAGTACATATGATAATTGTCTTTCTGGGTCTGGGTTACCTCACTCAAAATGATGTTTTCTGGCCCCATCTATTCGTCTGCAAATTTCAAGATGTCGTTATTTTTTTCTGCTGTGTAGTACTCCATTGTGTAAATATACTACATTTTCCTTATTCATTCTTTGGTCAAGGGGCATTTAGGTTGTTTCCAGGTTCTGTCTATGACAAACAATGCCGCTATGAACATAGTTGAGCACATGCTCTTGGGGCACAATTGACCATCCTTCCGATATATACCCAAAAGTGGTATTTTTGGGTCTTGAGGAAGGTTATTTCCTAATTTTCTAAGAAATCGCCACACTGATATCCAAAGGGGCTGTACCAGCTTGCACTCTCACCAGAAATGCAGGAGTGTTTTGTTTGCCCCACAACCTCTCCAGCATAAGTTGTCATCAGTGTTTTTGATCTTGGCCATTCTTACAGGTGTAAGATGTAATCTCAGAGTTGTTTTGATTTGCATTTCTCTGGTGACTAAGAATGCTGAGTATTTCCTTAAGTGTCTTTCAGACTTTCAGACATTTTAGATTCCTCTGTTGAGGGTTCTCTGTTTTTGATCTGTATTCTATTTTTTTATTGGATTATTTCTTCTTTTGATGACCAATTTCTTTGAGATCTTTGTATATTTTGGAGATCAGACCTCTGTCTGATGTGGGGTTGGTGAAGATCTTTTCCCATTCTGTAGGCTGTCATTTTGTCTTGTTGACCGTGTCCTTTGCTTTACAGAAGCTTTTTAGTTTCAGGAGGTCCCATTTATTGTTTCTCTCAGTGTCTGTGCTACTGGGGTTATATTCAGGAAGTGGTCTCCCGTACCAATGTGTTCAAGTGTATTTCCCACTTTCTCTTCTATAAGGTTCAGTATGGCTGGCTTTATGTTGAGATCTTTGATCCATTTGGACTTGAGTTTTGTGCATGGTGATAAATATGGGTCTATTTTCATTCTTCTACATGCTGATATCCAGTTATGCCAGCACCACTTGTTAAATATGCTTTCTTTTTCCATTTGATATTTTTTGCTTCTTTGCCAAAAATCAGGCATTCAAATATATATGAATTAATATCTGGGTCTTCTATTCAGTTACATTGGTCCTCCTTTATGTTCTTATTCCAATACCAGGCTCTTTTTATTACTGTAGCTCTATAGTAGAATTAGAAATCAGGGATTGTGATGCGTCTAGAAGTTCTTCTATTAGCCGGGTGGTGGTGGCGCACGCCTTTAATCCCAGCACTCCGGAGGCAGAGGTAGGTGGATCTCTGTGAGTTTGAGTCCAGCCTGGTCTACAAGAGCTAGTTCCAGGACAGGCACCAAAGCTCCAGAGAAACCCTGTCTTGAAAAACCAATAAATAAATAAATAAATAAATAAATAAGTTCTTATATTGTACAAGATTGTTTTGCTATCCTGGGTGTTTTTGCTTTTCTATATGAAGTTGAATACCATTCTTTCAAGGTCTGTAAAGAATTTTTGCTGGGATTTTGATGGGCATTGCATTGAATCTGTAGATTGCTTTTGGTAAGAATGCCATTTCTACTGTGTTAATTTTATCTACCCAAGAGCATGGGAGATCTTTCCACTTTCTGGTGTCTTCTCCAATTTCTTTCTTCAAAGATTTAATGTTCTTGTCATACAAGTCTTCCACTTGTTTGGTTAGAGATACTCCAAGATATTTATGCTATTTGTGGCTATTGTGAAGGGTTGTGTTTCTCTGATTTCTTTCTCAGCCCATTTATCATCTGTGTACAGGAGGGCTACTGATTTTTTTAAATTAATCTTGTATCCTGCTACATTACTGAAAGTGTTCATGAGTTATAGAAGTTCCTTGATAGAATTTTTGGGATCCCTTATGTAAACCATCATATCATCAGCAAACAGTGAGAGTTTGACTTCTTCTTTTCCGATTTGTATCCCCTCGATCTCCTTTTGTTGTCTTATTGCTCTAGCTAGGACCTCAAGAAATACATTGAATAGATATGGAGAGAGTGGACAACCTTCTCCTGTTCCTGATTTCAGTGGAATTGCTGGGAGTTTCCCTCCTTTAGTTTGATATTGGTTGTTGGCTCGCTGTATATTGCCTTTATCATGTTTAGGTATGTTCCTTGTATCCCTGCTCTCTCCAAGACCTTTTTCATGAATGGATGTTGTATTTTGCCAAAATTCATGCTATACTGGAAGCGTTTGTCGTTTTTCCTAGATGACCAGCAGGTGGCAGCAGAGCACAATGGCTATTAGGACCTTGTCCGGGGCCTGGGAAGGTAACATTAGAGATTGGATCCGTTTACCACATGTCTACTTATCTTCTTTTTTTTTTCTTTTTTCACTTTTAATGGTGTGAAAACAATATCATTTAGTAAACCACTACCTGTGGGAGAGAGAAAATCTCCCAGGCAGCCATAACGAGAGGAAAATAACCCACCTCTACAGTGTACAGCCGAAGAAGGACTGTAGCTTCGGTAAACACATATTCAGCTTTTCGCATGCCCAGCTTTGTAATTCAAAGAGGCATATTGTTAATTGCCAATCTCACAATTGTTTCCTAGTTCCCTGAAGAAACGGAGCCCAGAACCTCCTGTCCCCATCTATTACCCATTCGAGTTTTTCTAACACCAAAGCCCTCATACCCACCCTGAGAGATGGTCTGAGAGAATGGACATGATTTTGGGCCATCATGACACAAACAAGAGTCATCTGAGAGGAAGGAACGTCGCTTGAGAAATAGTCTCCATCAGATTGGCCTGTAGGCAAGTCTGTGGGGCATTGTCTTATTTGATGACTGACATGGGAAAGCCTGGTCCACCATGGGCAGTGCCACCCCTAGGTCCCGCATTACATAAGAAAGCAAGCTGAGAATACCATGGGGAGCAAGTCAGTAAGCAGCATCCTCTGTGACCTCTGCTTCGGTTCCTGCCTTGCCTTCCCCCTTTGACAGACTGTGATTAGGATGCAGATGTTAAACAAACCCTCTCATCCCCAGGTGCTTATCAGAGCAATGGAAGGCAAAGTAGAACAAGAAGCATGCTATCAGGCAAGTGGCCTTACATGCGTTTAGTAAGTCGGTCCTTGCTTTCCTATTTTCTGGATCTGAGTTGTTGGGAAAGCTTCTAACCACCATCCCCTCACACACACACACACACACACACACACACACACATATAGGCATACACACACATACACACACTTCCTCATTGTGAGTGTTAGGACAGTTTAGATAAGAACATACAGTTAAATAATCAGTATGACACTTGGTACATGAGAAGTCTTCCATGAATGGCTAAGAAAAAGATGCCACTTGGAAAGAGGCTGGCAAGTAGAGACAGAGGCCTCTGTAGCCTGTTTGCAGGTAGAGCTGAAAGATGAAGATCAAGTCTTGACAGAAAATCCCTCCAGTCCTGTAAACCCCACTGTCGCCCAAGACTGAGACTTCATAGGACTCGTTCTAGGTTTCCTATTGTTTCAAAATGAGCTTCATTCTTCTGCTCTGAGAGGCCTAGTTCTGATAACTTACAATTTTGTATTTATTTGGTCAACACTAGTATCCATATAAGTGAGTTCCAGAACTCCTAACCCATGTTCCTGTAAGAAGCAAACACATAACGGCAGTACAGGGCTTCTAGACAAGTCTCTGCCTTGCCCTTCGGGAGCTCCTAGAAGTTTCCACAAAGCCCTCTGACGAGGCTGTGTAAACTTTAGCAAATGCTGGATGGGGGAGACTCAGTTGCACTGCCTGGAAGTTGTGCAAAGAGCCCAGAGATGGCGTTTTCATGGGTCTTCACCCTCGCCGGGTTGAGCTTCTCCACGATGCAACTGCTTTAGGTTAACCACACCTCTGGAGGCAACCCCAGGAGACTCAAGAATCTAGGCTTGGGTGAAATAATTTCTTTGGTCTGTCCCTAGTATCCTGTCAGGGGTGAGTAGATGTTTCATATCACCTCAAGAAAGGGAATTTCTCATATCTGGTATTAAGGTTTTGTTAGACAACAATACAATGAATCAAAGAATCTAAAAGCTGGTTCTTTGAGAAGATAAACAGGACTGACAGACTCTTAACCCAACTGACCAAAATAAAGACATGACTCCAGTCAACAGAATCGTAAATAAACAGGGAAACACTACAATAGACACTAAAGAAATTCAAAATATTGTAAAAGACTTAAAAAAATCCCGTAACTCATTAAGTTGGAAAATGTAAAAGAAATGCACATATTTCTAGATTTATTCAAACTGCCAAAGTTAAATCAGGAAGAAATCAACAATGTAAACAAACCATGGAAAATAAGGAGACTGAAAGGGTAACAGAAAGCCTGCCAACTAAGAAAAGGCCAAGGCCAAGTGTACTCATCACAAATTTCTACTCAGATTTCAGACAATTTATAGCCAATCCTTCTTAAGTTATTCAAAGAAATAGAAACAGAAGGAGCACTCCCAAATTCTTTCTACAAAGTCAGTATTATTCTCATACCCAAGCCAAGTAAAAATGGAAAAAAAGGGAAAGGAAGGAAGGAAGAAAGAAAGAAAGAAAAAAGGAAGGAAGGAAGGGAGGGAGGGAGGGAGGGAGGGAGGGAGGGAGGGAGGAAGGAAGGAAGGAAGGAAGGAAGGAAAGAAGAAACTATAGGCCAATATCCCTGATGAATGTAGATCTAAAAATCCTCATTAAAGTACTTACAAAGTGAACACAGGAATGTATCATTAAGATTATCCACTACAGTCCTCTTCATTTTATCCCAGTGATGCAGGGATAGTTAAATGTACACAAGTCAATAAATAAAAGTTACATAAATGGATGTAAAGATAAAAGCCACATGATCATCTCTGTAGTTGAAGAATGTCCCTGGCAAGATTCAACATGCCTTCATGCTAAAAGTCCTAGACAGTAGGACTGAATGGAACACCCCTCAACATGATAAAGGGTATGTATGACAAACCCACAGCAAGCTTCTATTAAATGGAGGAACCCTTGAAAAGATCTCATTGAAATCAGGAATGAGATAGGCTGCCCACTAAGCCCATTTCTTTTCAATATTGTGCTCCAAGCACTAGGTTGAGCAAAAAGGCAACAGAGGGAAACTAAAGGGATACAAATAGGGAAAGGAAAAGCCAAACTATCTCTATTTACAGGTGATATATTACACATAAGAGGTCTCCAAATTGTATGGGGACAGTTCTAGAAATGATCAGCAATTTCAGCAAAATGACAGGATACAGAGTTAACTTAGAATAACCAAAAGGTTATCTTTTCTTTTTTTCCCTCAAGACAGGGTTTCTCTGTAGCTTTTGGAACCTCTTCTGGAAGTACCTCTTATAGACCAGACTGGACTTGAACTCATAGAGTTCTGCCTACCTCTGCCTCAAGAGTGCTGGGATTAAAGGCTCTTCCTCCCAAGTACTGAGATTAAAGATGAGTGCCATCACCGCACAGCCCAAAAGTGTTTCTATCCACTGCCAACAAATATACAAAGGAAGAGATCATGGACACTCCCATTCACAATAGCCTCAAAAGAAATAAAATGTCTGGGAATAAACCTAACTAAAAATACTAAAGACCTTTACAATGAAAACCTTGAATCACTGAAAACAGAGCACAACACTAGAAAATGTACAGACTTCACGTGCACACAGATTGGTAGAACTGGTATTACTAAAATGACCACCTACCAAAAGCTATTTACAGATACAATGAAATCCCAGTCAAAATCCCATTTCATTCTTCTCAGGAGTTGAAAAAAAAAAAAAAAAAAAAAAACCTTATCCTAAAATTCATACGTAACCAAAAAGGCCCTGGATAGCCAACACAATACTGAGCAAAAAGACCATTGCTGGAGGGATTACCACTCTAGATTTTAAGATATAAATTAGAGAGCTAAATAGCTAAAGCAGTATGATACTGGAACAAAGCCAGGTATGTAGACCAACAGAAGAGCCAAAGCCCTAAGCGTGAGTACATGTAACTCCAGCCATGCGGTATTTGAAGACTATGTCAAACACACGCACCTCAGTCACTTTGTCAACCATTACACAGCAGTACAAATTGTCCTGGTCACATCTGAGTGTATCTCTGTTTTCTATTCTTTCACTTTAGGGAGGCACCTGTCTTTCAAAGCTAAGTTTCTTGTAGACTACACAAGGTGAATTTCATTAGCCACCCTGACTTTTGATTGGAGAATTGAAGCCATTAATATTTTAAATTATTATTTAAAGGTGTGTGCTGGTTGCAGTAATTTTGTTCAGTTTCATTGTTCCTCTTTGCATTCTTAGACATTGTGTTTCAATCATCACAACTTCATTTGCTTCCTTGTAGACATGTGGCTGTGTTTATTCCTTTCTTCAATCCACAGCATGGGTTGCAATGCTCTCTCTCGGGTTTTTCTGATGGATATGAATTCTTTTAGCCTCCTTCTACTGTGACAGGTAGTTTTGCCAGGTACAGTAGTCTAATTTTTGCAGCCATGGTCTTTGAGGGCAAGTAATGCATTGATTCAGGCTCTTCTAACTTTTATAGCTTCCACTGAGAAATGAGCTGTTATTCTGATGAGTTTTCCTTTATTTGAAAGTTGTTTTATTTGTCTCTAGCACTTTTCGATACTCTTTTTCTATATTCTGTATATTTATTGTTTTAACTATGGAAGTCCTTGGGGAATTTCTTCTCTGGTTTTGTATGTTTGGAATTCTGTATGCTTCTTAAATCTATATGGATATATATTTCCTTAGTTTAGGAACATTTTCTTCTATGATTTTGTAGAAGATCAGATCTATGCCATAAGTCAGGGACTCTTCTCCCTCATCAATGCCTGTAATTTAAAGATTTTGTCCTTTCGTGGTGTTCCAAACTTCCTGAATGTTGCTTTTAGTGCTTTTTCGTTCTTTTTCATATTCTTTGCTTGTTTGATCTAATTCCTCTACTTTATCATCAAGTACTGATAGTCTGTTTTCTACTTGATTCATACTACTTGTAAGAGATTCTCGAGTTTTCTATTAGGGTTACTGGATTTTTCTATTCTATCTTCATGTCAGCTTGCGTTCTCTTCAGTATTTCTCTTTATTGAAGACCACTTTCAAATCTATGGTTCTCTTTGTCCTTTCATTTAACCTTAACCTTTGTTTTTTATTACATTTTTATTGATTTTATTGAGCTATTTTTCTCCGCTCCCCCCTTCTTCCCCCTCCTCTTCTGCCCTCTCCCACGATTCCCACACTCCCAATTTATTCAGGAGATCTTGTATTTTTCTACTTCCCATGTACATTAGATCCATGTAAGTATCTCTCAGGGGCCTCTTTGTCTAGGTTCTCTGGGGTTATGAATTGTTGGCTAGATTTCCTTTGCTTTATGTCTAATAGCCACTTATGAGTTCATATGATATGTCTTTCTGGGTCTGGGTTACCTCACTCAATATGATATTTTCTTGATTCATCCATTTGCCAGCCTTGCTTTTGTATTTTCTTGGACATCCCTCAGGTGTTTATTCTCTTAAAGTTAATTGAGCTATTTCTTTGTGTCTTCTTTAAATTCCCTGAATTTTTTGGAGTTTATGGTTGTTCTTTTAAGTTCTTGTGTCTTATGGTTCATCTTGGCAATTCTCATCGGAGCATCTGTAGGACTTGGGGGCGGGAGACAGGAATAATGTCTTGATCTTTCATGGCATTTGTATTTTGGGGATGAGACATGGGCATATAAACTTCTTTTATAAAGTTATGTGTCCAATTTAGACAGAGCATATTGGGACAGAGCATAACATGTGTAGACTGGGTTGGGTCTGAAGTTGAATACAGTGTCGGTGGGATGAAGTCAGGTGGACACAGGGGTTCAGCTGGTACATGGGAAGTATGTTCTAATCCAAGCCTGGAGGTTGGGAGCAGGACAGGCAGGGTTGACCAGACTACACTAGAACATGGGATGTGGGGTCCAAGCTAGATCTGGTCAATGGGGAGAGAACATGGAGGGAATGATCTGGTAGACTTCCCATGATGCATCTTGGCACACAAGATGCTTGGGCAGGACTGGACAATTTTCCCACTTGCTAATTTAGTTGGTTCTTGTAGGGGTTCTCACAAGTTCTACAGCCACCAGGGAAATAAACCATAAGAGGAAAGAAGAAAAAGCTAGTTCAGCACAACGTATCATCCGGGCTAGTTCAAACTTCTGCAGTCTGACCCTGAGAAGTTTATTTTTAACAAATTTAAGCCCAGTACAACTTTGGGGGGGTGGGGAATCCTCATGACCGTTGTCACAACAAAGGTTAGGCTATGACCACATGGACACTTCTTCAAACAGCACATTTTTTTTATTTATTAAAGATTTCTGCCTCCTCCTTGCCACCACCTCCCATTTCCCTCCCCCTTCCCCTACCAAGTCCCCCTCCCTCGTCAGCCCAAAGAGCAATCAGGGTTCCCTGCCCTGTGGGAAGTCCAGGGACCACCCACCTCCAACCAGGTCTAGTAAGGTGAGGATCCAAACTGCCTAGGCTCCCACAAAGCAGTACGTGCAGTAGGATCAAAAACCCATTGCCATTGTTCTTGAGTTCTCAGTAGTCCTCATTGTCCGCTATGTTCAGCGAGACCGGTTTTTTAAAGCGCCTGTGGGCTCTTTCATAGGAATGGGCTCTACTGACTGAGAAGAAGTGCTGAGGATGAGAGTCTAAGGAGAACAGGTTTGTAGTCAGCATCATATAGTGAACTCCTTTGCATAGGACATGGGGCTTCTTCATAAGCATGGATTCTGTTGATAAGAAGCAATGCTCAGGAGTCTGGGGGATCTTTCTGTTGTTTTCTTCCTTCCTTCCTTCCTGTCTTTTTTTTTTTTTTCGACATAAGCTTTCTCTGTGTAACCTTGGCTGTCCTGGAACTCTGTAGACCAAACTGGCCTGAAACTCAGAGATCTGCCTGCCTCTGTCTCCCAAGTGTGAGATTCAAGGCATGCACCACTACTGCCTGAGCCAGAATCTAGGCTAGCTCTACAGAATAGCAAACGATCACCAGGCTGTAAACAGCATTCACTTCAGTCTTGTAACAGGCATAAATCCCTTCTGCTGAAGAAAAAAGTCTTCATGTTTAGAATTTCTGGCCTTTTTTTTAATACATATCTATAAACACATAGACCACATGCCCTCTACAGTTCTGTGTATAAGTTCTTTATTTCTTTTGAAATCTCCATTGTTCCACAAATAGACTTTGCATATAGTCTTTCAAAAACCACCATTGTCAAAAATTACCTTTGATTGTAACATGGTGTGGCAGGTCCTTCTGTCTATGTGTTCCTTTTACTGGTTAATGAATAAAGAACTACTTTGAGCCTATGGCAGGGAAGAACAGAACTAGGCGGGAAAAGCTAGAGTAAATGCCCGGAAAAAGAAGGGCAGAGTTAGGAGATGCCACAGATCCGGCAGAGAGAGACGTGTTGAAACTTTGCTGGTAGGCCACAGCCTCGTGGTGATACACAGATTAATAGATATGGGTTAAATTAAGATGTAAGAGTTAGCCAATAAGAAGCTAGAGCTAATGGGCCAAGCAGTGATTTAATTAATAGATTTTCTGTGTGATTATTTGGCATCCAAGCTAGCCGGGTGGCCAGGACAAACAAGCGGCCCCTCCTCTAACAGTAACAAAAGAGGAAGAATGGAGTATTGGATTCATTCTTTTCACTTCCAGGAAATGATCCATTAGCACCCACCTAGCTTGCTGTCTCATTAGTAAGCCACACTCCGCAACACCAGCGAGTTGTTCCAGAATGCTGTAGGAAGCACTAGTGACCGCAGAGCTCAGAAACAGCATAAACACAGGCCATCCTGGCCTGGGTGAGGGACCCTTTCTTCCTGTTATTGAAGCTTCCACACTCAAGTCACTCAAACCACTCAAAGCTAAATTTTAGTTTTAACTGAACTTTCGTAAATATAACAGAACCAATGGCTACAGTTTCTAGCCTGTAAAACCTCTCCGTAAGCCTTTCTGATGTCGCTTCTCTTCAACTGGATTTGATTTTCACACTCACCGTTATAATTTGTTGGTATTTAAAATATAACTTGTTTATAAAGGATTTTTTTAAAACTAATTCTTCCTAAGTAATGCTTTGGAACTGTAATTTTTTTGCTAGCTTCATACACAGATATTTCTGATCACTCTAAGGCTATCCCTGAACCTCCTTACTTTGCTGAACTCTTTTTTTCCAATAATTGAAAATCCTGAACCCATTCAGGATGAACTCCTTTTTTTCAATAATTGATGTTTTGAGTTTTTCTTTCTGCTGCCATGCTTGTTTCCTGCAGACATCACACGTCCGCTGGTTTCCTCACTTTCCAGAACTCTTGGGCCCTGGGTCTGCCTGAGCTCCTGACCACAGCTAGGCTGCCCTCTGAGAAAGGCTCTCCTGCACAATGTTTATACACAGAGAGTGCGGGGGCAGAGAGCCTGGCTCCAGACAACACTGGACCACGTCGCAGAAAGAGGAATTTGGCGAACTGCAGCAGTCCGTTTCTCATAAGGACTCTAATGGGTCAGTTGCCCTGGAGAAGATAATTAGCATCTCTCTCTTCAAGTACCCTTCACGGCAGATCAAACACCTACCAGCTCTGAAAGAATAGCCGGTTCCCCTGAAACCCTCATCCACTTCACCAGGACTTCATTTCCTCCTGGCTTCCGACTCAATGGCCTCGTTTGTTTGGTATAAATCATCCCTTCTCGGATGTTTTGAAGTACACACCATGGGAAAGCAGTGTGCAGGTGGTAGAGGGGATTTTCATGAAGCCCCAAATAACCCAGTCCCCAGTCCCCAGACTACCTCCAGGAAGAAGCAACAGGTAACTCTTTACAGAGGCACAGTGATACCCAATGATGACATCAGTTCATGACCAAGGGCAGCATGAACCCAAGCAAAACAAGACTATATAAGAGGAATACCAGAATGACCATAATCAAGTCCCCTCTCTCTGATCACTGCACGCTGGAACACCGGTGAGCAGCTGGGATTAAATGGATTCAGACATAAAACTGCAACAGAAGCACCCGGTGGGACACAGATCCCCAAATCGCCCTTCCCTGGAGCTCCTTGAGTATCTGGTAGACTGCCAGCTCTAGATCTGTGTAGATGAGAAGTAGATGGCCAGATATGCGGGTACTCATTCAGCACATCCTGTGGGATGGGAGGGAGCAGATGTTGAGCCTAGGCCCTGAGCCATAGACTAACTGCACCGTTTGAGTCTTCACAGAAGGATTCAGACACACTTTCCCAAATGAAGGAGAAAGACAAGAAGCATAGCCAGAGAGATTTCTATCAAGCCAGAGCCCTCTTTCTTTCAAAGGGAACCACTAGAGCAGTTCATCACTCTCCCGCGTCGCTGGACAGATACAATAATAAGTTCACCATGAGAGTACAAGACAGCAATTCAAATCTGTTTTTTCAGTGCAGTGGGTAAAGCTATGTCAAGAAATTAAAGTCCTAGATCAATTTTGCCCCAGGGCATAAAATATAAAAGTGAGGGACAATATATTCAATTTAGACATCTTAGAACTTCTAAAAATTAACACAAACATTAAACATGAATCCAGAATTTTTTTTTTTTTCGAGACCGGGTTTCTCTGTGGCTTTGGAGCCTGTCCTGGAACTAGCTCTGTAGACCAGGCTGGTCTCGAACTCACACAGATCTGACTGCCTCTGCCTCCCAAGTGCTGGGATTAAAGGTGTGTGCCACCAACGCCCGGCCAGAATCATTTTTAAAAGGAAACAAGTCACAGTAAGTTAGAGTTATGAGCTATAGAATGTAAAGTATTATTAGCACAGTTCATTAAAAATAGATCTTAGAACTGGATGGTGGTGGTACACGCCTTTAATTCTGGCATACTAGAGACAGAGTTTGAGACTAAGTTGTGTTGTTCTTTTTTAAAAAATGCTGCAAGATCTCACCGGCAGTAGGCAACAGAAATGCTGTAGGTCCCAAATGGTGGTGGCGGGCCTTGTGGTGGCAGGCAGCGGGCTCTGGGAGCAGCCAATCCCAGGCAGAAATGGCTGCCGGTCCCAGAGCGGTGGCCTGAGCGGTGGTGGCGGGCCATGTGGCGGCAGACAGCAGGCTCTGGGAGCAGCCAGTCCCAAGCAGAGACGGCTGCTGGTCCCTGAGCAATCGCTGGTACCAGGCAGGGAGACACATGGCGGGCGGGCAGAAGACAGAAACATGGATAGACACGACATGCAGAGTGAGGTTGAATGTTTATTCAGGGGGTTATGGAGGAGGAAGGGTGAAGGGAGGGACAGAGGGGGGGGAGAGAGAGAGAGGAGGAGAAAGAGACAGAGAAGGGGGGAAGCAGAGAAGTGGGGAGAGAGGCAGAAGCGTAGCTGCCTCTCAGAGAGGAAGAAGGAAAAGAAAGAGTGAGCTTAGGCCAGAAGCAGGAGGTCAGCCTGCCTCAGCAGATGGGGGAGGGAGTGGGCGTGGCTTGTCTCTTAAAGGGACCAAAACCATAACAACTTGGTCTACAAAGCAAGTTCCAGGACAGCCAGGGCTACACAGCGAAACTCTATCTTAACAAAAAAAACCTAGATGTTTGAATATTAAAAAGATATACTAGCCGGGCAGAGGTGGCACACGCCTTTAATCCTAGTACTAGGAGGCAGAGGCAGGCAGATCGCAGTGAGTTCGAGACCAGCCTGGTCTACAAGAGCTAGTTCCAGGACAGGCTCCAAAACCACAGAGAAACCCTGTCTCGAAAAACCAAAAAAAAAAAAAAAAAAAAAAAAAAAAAAAAAAAAAAAAAAAAAAAAAAAAAAAAAAAAAAAAAAAAAAAAAAAAAAAAAAAAAAAAAAATTAAAAAATAAATAAATATTTGATGTAATAAAAAAAAATGCTTCTCTAACAAAAAGACCCTACAAGAATTGACAGGCTTGGGCTGGAGAGATGGCTCAGTGGTTAAGAGCATTACCTGTTCTTCCAAAGGTCTTGAGTTCAATTCCTGGCAACCACATGGTGGCTCACAACCATCTGTAAAGAGGTCTGGTGCCCTCTTCTGGCTGCAGGCACACACGCAGACAGAATATTGTATACATAATAAATAAAATATTTAAAAAAAAAGAATTGACAGGCTTGAATGAGACTGAAGTTGAGCTTCCTCTCACTTACTAGTCTGAGCAAATGCTCACCACCAATGTCAGGGTCTGTTTCATTTGGCCATTCCCTTCACAGCGTTTCATCCAATGGTCTCTATTATAAAAGGCTGAGGTAGACGATGCTGAAATGAATTGCTGGGGAGTAAGGAGTTATTAATGAAGTTATTAACACCGTGGATAGACATAAAAATGTCAGCATAGCAGGGGTTCTCGCAGGTCCCAGCACCAGACAGCATGCTGAGGTTTCTAAAGAAAGGAATCAGTCCGTGTGATAGTGTGGAGGATGTCACAGCCTTCTGAGCACATCAGGAGTTCCACAACAAAAGCATCCATCCACTCTGTCAGTATGGGACATTACAGTATGTTTATTTATTCTGTGAGTCTTTGCAGATTGATACGACATTCCTGCCGTGGCCTGCTTATGGAGGTCAGAGGTTGACTTTGGGAGTCATTGCTCCTGTTCCACCATATGGTTGTCTTGAATCAAGCTCAGATTGTCAAAATTGGCAGCAGATACCATTTACCTGTTGAACTGTTTTTGCTACCCATGTTTTTAAAGACCATAACAATGAAGGAAAAAAAATGTGATTCAAAATTCTTTATTGCTACTGGATTAAACAGATACAAGCTAACTCAAAGGCAACTAGTCAGCAGGAGCCAGGCATGGTGGCACACCCTTTTAATCCCAGCAGTCCAGGGACAGAGGCAGGTAGTTCAAGGCCAAACTAACCTACAAAGCTATTTCCAGGACAACCTGGGCTGTTACTCTGGCTCAAAGAAACCCAAAGCAAACCAAAACAAACAACAGTTCACCACCGCCAGCCATTTTTAACACTTATCAGAGGAACCTGCTGTCCTTTAGGACAGGACAGGGACTTTTGATCCTCTCCTGGAAGCCTTTTTGTAAAGGTCAACAGGCCAAGGTTGGGAGTCAGGAAGGACAGGGCCCCAAGTCATGTGGCCTACCAGCTGGACTTGGTGGCATCAGTCCACACCTCAGCACTCAATAGGCTGTGTTGGGTGGGGCTAGGAGGATCTTTTTTTCTGGAAACATCTTCATTGTTGGGACAGGGCTGACCACGTAGACCACACTCACCTGAAACTCAACCCTCGGGTCCTAGAACTGCAGAGCAGTCAAAGTGAGTCTGACACCACCTCACTGCTCAGCCTCTCTCGGGTTCAGATATTTGTTTTGCAAATGTTGCATGGTTGTCAGGCTTGTTGACAGGAGCTGAAAATTCTAGCACTTTGGAGGCAGATGCAGGATTCCCTGCAGCTTCGTTTTGAATTTCAGGTTAGCCCAGTTTGGGAGGTTTCAAAAACAAAAAACAAACAAGAATGATATAGATTGATAAGTTTGTTTGTTTTTTTGAGATGAGGCTGTTAGGTAGTGGGGTTTGATCCAGGACCCGACCCATGCTACAGAATTGCTCTGAGCTGCCTTCAACTCATTCACTTCCTTTGATTTTTACATAGAGACAAGGCTACCTCATGTGCCCCAGACTGTCCTGGGGCTTGGGGACTGGTTTCTCCCTTACCCAGGTGATAAGGTTCCAGGAGTGTGCCCCAGCCCAGCTGGCTTCCTTTCAAGCCAATTTGAGCCCTAGGTATTCCAAACTGACAGGCTGACCCAACTGCATTCCTACAGCCTCAGTCCTCAGGTCACTGGTCTCCCGGCTTGTTATCAAAACAGCAAAAGAGAGAGGGCAAGTCAGGCTGGGAGCAGCAGCAGGCTGCCTGGAGGAAGGGATGGAGAATGGGAACTAGCCAGGGTATGGTGACCAATCCTTAGACCCCAAGGCCTTAGGAGGCCAAAGCCAGAGGATCTTGGTGAGATTAAAGGCAGTCAGAGAGCTACACAGGGAAGTTTAGAGCAGCTGAGGCTACCTAGTGAGACTGTCTCAAAACTGAACATTTTTTTTTCTTCCAATAAGGATACTGGGTAGCTAATCAGATGGCAGAGATGGCACATAGCATTTGGCACTGATAATGGTTACCTAAGTTCGGTGTCAGGAACCCACGTGTTTGAAGGAGAGAAGCGACTCCCTTGGTTTGCCCCCCTACCTCAACATGTATCCTCCATGACCACTAGCAAACACCAACACACGTAGAGATGCAGAAATGAGCGTGGGAGCGGAGCAGGGTGGGTGGTAGCGCAAGCTGATGGTCTCAGCATGGATTGTCTGAAGAAGGATTGCAGCAGCTTAGTCTAGAATGAAACTTTCTCTGTCCTCACCAGATAAGACGATGAGAGTTGGGAGTCAATATCAGAGAGTGTCTTGGCAGTCAGAACCTTAAGTCAAAATAAACTCTTTCTCATACAAGTTGCCTTGCTCATGGCATTTTATCTCAACAACATGCAGGTCATTTCTCTGAAACCTTGGCATGCAGTCAACAGGGTCTGACCTTTGACCTGTGAGAGTATATCTGTGGCCAGTAGAAATGTTCAAGTCAAACAACTGTCCCAGCCATTTAAGACTCGAGGTAGTAGGATTGGAAATTCTGTCTGCCTGTGCTGCAAAGCAAGTTCCCAGCAGCCTAAGCGACTGATGAAAAACCTTGTCTCAAAGAAGTTCTTACAAAATGTCTGGGGACAGGGCTTGAAGGCAAAGTGTTGGTGTAGCACACACACCTGACTCTAGGTCAATCCAAAGGACAAGATTAAAAAAATAATCGCAGTCTACACAGCAGCCATTCCAGATGTTGGAGCTGTGATAACTGAGAGCAGGCCTGGTTGTTCGAGCTCCCAGAACTTGAGAGGCTTAGGCAGGCTGAGTTCAAGGTAAACCTGGTTGATAAACCAAGTTCCCGGATGGCCACGACCACACAAAGAAGTTCTGCCAACAGGATAAGCCCTGCAGTGGTGGTGCACGCCTTTAATCCCAGCTCTCGGGGAGGGAGAGGCAGGTGGCTCTCTCTGAGTTCAAGGCCAGCCTGGTTGGTCCCAGGACCAAAAAAAAAAAAAAAAAAAAACATTAAAAAAATAAATAAACAGGGCTGGAGAGATGGCTCAGAGGTTAAGAGCATTGCCTGCTCTTCCAAAGGTCCTGAGTTCAATTCCCAGCAACCACATGGTGGCTCACAACCATCTGTAATGAGGTCTGGTGCCCTCTTCTGGCCTGCAGGCATACACACAGACAGAATATTGTATACATAATAAATAAATAAATAAATAAATATCTTAAAAAAAAAGAAACAAACAAAAATGTGATAATTATGTAATGGGAATAAAACCCAGAACCTCTCCCGTTGGGAACCTCCAACCTGCTACATTTCCATCCTCCTCCCTTTTTCGTCGTCTAGGGAAGACATTCAGGGCCCCCACACAGAAAAGACTCAGAGCTGACCTATTTACCAGTCTCTGCTTAGATTTTGTTTTGTTTTGTTTTTGAGACAGGGTTTCTCTGTGTAACAATCCTAGCTGTCCTGGAACTAGCTCTTGTAAACCAGGCTGGCCTCAAACTCAGAGATTCACCTGTCTCTGCCTCCTGAATGCTAGAATTAACGGCATGAGTCACCACCACCCAACTCTGCTTAGATTTTTAATTTTTACTTTGGACATGGTCCTATTAAGCTTTCCAGTCTGTTCTTGGATTTAAGATGTACAGTCAGGACTAGAGAATTGGCTCAGCAGCCTGACGACTGGGGCTCAAAACCTATAGATAATCAAAGATGGAAGGGGAGATTCGACCCTTAAAAACGCTGTCAAATGTAGAGCACACATGGTATGGCATGTGATCACCCCAGTCACATATCACAGACAGACAGACACAGAGAGACACAAACAGACAGACCCACATACACACAATAGAATCAAGAGTTAAAGAGTATATAGCCCAATTCTCTGTTAAATGTCATTGTAGTTCTGTGCTGGCTTTCATAAGTGTGGTGACTCCCAAGTTAGGTCCATTTCAGACACAATTCCACTGTAATGGACACTTTACGTACTATTTGTCAAGTAGTATAACTTAAGTCACATCCGTACTGACAGAGCCCAATTCTAGGCTTAAAGGCATGCTGTGAGCAGTAGATCCATCGCCCTTAATAAAACATGTCTACTAATTCAAAATGCAAAGTCTTAAAAGATGCATCTACAAAACACATACCTGGCTCTGGGAACATTGTGGAAGAGGGGGAAAACCATGAGATTCAGAGGCTCAAGGAGCTTGCTGTGAGACCTGGTCTCCCGGCTTGTTACCTGGGCCTCCTAGTAATGTCAGATGCTATACCTAAAAAAAATCTCACCAACATGAGTGCTTAATCATGAGCTGAACAAGGACAACACTAGACATTATCAAAGTGGAGAAGAGAATGGCCAGGAGGCCTTACACACGACACATAAAAAGCTATAGGCGACTAAAGATTGCTGTCAGTGGGAAAATAGTCTTCCCTAGGGATGACCCAACAATTAGTTATCTAATACCAAATGGTCAACCTTGAAGACATACATTCAAATCACATTTACTTATTTAAATGTTTCTTTATGTATATGGTTGTTTCCTTACATGTCTCTGCCCATAGAAGCCAGAGAGGTGATTGGATGCCCTGGAATTAGAGCTTGCAGATGGTTGTGAGCCGCCAATGGGTCCTGAGAATGGAACTCTGGCCCTCTGGAAGAGCAGCCAGTGCTCTTAACCACTGAGCCATCTCTCTAGCCCCAAGGAGGGTTTATTTACAAATATATGTTCATATTATATACATATATATATGTAACAGTAATTATTGAAAGAAAAGATTATGACTTTGAAAGAGAGAGGAGCTTGGAAAGAGAAAGAATGGAGAAATCGTGTAGTTATAATCTCAAAGAGAAAAAAATTGATTATTTGTTTCATGTGTATCTATGAGTGTTTTACAGAGGATCCAAGTTTAAATCCTAGCACTCATGTTAGGCATTCCCATGTCTGCAACTTCAGAAAAATCCAACACCTCTGGCCTCCACAGGCACCAGGACTCATACATATAAACATAATATTAAAAAAGTTTTTTAAAAAAGAAAATGTTATAACTAAACACATCAGTTTGTATGACTTAAAAATGCTAATGGTGGGTGCTAGTGTACAGCTCAGTTGGTAGAGCCACAGTTCAGTATACATCAAGCCCAAGGGGTGATGGCAAAACAGAATAAACTGGGTGCGGCACCACATGCTTATAATTCCAGCACTCAGAAAGGAGAAGCTGGAGGATCAGAAGTTCAGGATCATCCTCTAATGTGTAGCCAGTCTCTAGTCAGCCTGGGCTACATGAATCCCTGCAGGGGGAAGAATAAACAAACAAAAACTAAAGAAGAAAGTAGGCAGTAGTGGGTGCATGCCTTTAATCCCAGCATTCAGGAGGCAAAGGAGGGCAGATCTCGAGTTCAATACCAGCCTGGTCTACAGAGTGAGTTACAGGACAGAAAGGGCTACAGAGAGAGACCCTGTCTCAAGGGGGGGAAAAAAAGGCTGGCAGTGGTAGCTCATGCCTTTAATCTTAACACTGGGGAAGAAGAGGCAAGTAGACTGGCTAGCCTGATCTACAGAGAGAGGTCCAGAACAGGTAGGGCTACACAGTGAAACCCTCTCTTGACACACACACACACACACACACACACACACACACACACACACACACGAAAGAATAAAGTAACCGAGAAAAAGCCCTGGTACCCCAGCCCCACACCGCAACCACCAACCCATATACCCCATCATGATATGGACCACATGGACCATTCTTCAATAGACGGGGTTCTGTAAACACTGTCATCTCCCAGGCAACTTTGATATACTGTAAGTACATCATCTGAGCACAGGAGAAGTGAAACACAGGACACAGCTCTAGAAAGACGTGATTTGAGGCTAACACTCTAGGTCTCAACACAGCAGACTGGAAGCCACACTGAGTCACTCAGAGTACAGGCTGTATGTATGGTGCTGTTCTCTGGGACTTGAGAACCCATCCAGGAGTTGCTTTGTTCAAATAAACCTGTTCTTGTACTTTTCCAAGTCAACTTGCTATGGCTTACAGCATCAGTGGAAAAAAAAAAAACTGTCGGGTTGCAAGAAACCTTTTACCTTGGTGCCAAAACCCAAGGGGAATTGAACCTACCCTCTGGGTGGACCAGGTCCTCTGGCCATGTGGGAAAGCTGCTCCTCGCCCTTTAGTTTTCTCCTGCCAGATGTGATCAACTTTCGACTTGAGGTAAGTCACCCATTTTCCAGCCACCACCTAAAGAGGTACCAAGTGCCTCCCTCTGGGCCAAGGACCCCTGGATCCTCTGACAAGCCAATGACATGCCAGGGCAAGTCTGATCCATTTCCAGAGCAGAGACAGTTTCTGTTCTGGGGGACCGTTGTGTTAAGAGAGGTCTTTCCCAAAGGCTATCTCCCTACCCCAATGCTCGACCCCAGGCTCACCCTAGTCTTCAGTCTCTGGTACAGGCTTGGAAATGGGCAACCATGGGTCTAAACTGGATCCTTAGTCACCCCTGGGGTGTCTGCTATGAAATTTATTCAAATTGGGGCTGTCTCACACCACAGCGCCAAAATAAATGGTTTGAACTTCCTTATGTCCAGGATTTTTGAGCTCTTCATGCCTGCCTATCTGTTGCCAGTGCTCAGTGACCAGGTTTTGTTTGGCAGTGGTTGTGATACCTCCAGATGCCTTTTCCACCCAGGGATTGACCTTGAGCCCTGATCCCAACTGAGCTGCCCAAGTCACCAGCCCTCTCTACCAGCCCTCTCTTTCTGTCTGTCTCTCTGTCTGACTCTTTCATGTCCCCACTCCAATTGGGTCTTTTGTTCTCTCACTCTCACGTCCCCAGTAAACCTCTTGCACTAACTCTGTGCTGCACAGTAAGTTCTCTTAGTGGCATACCTTGGCAGGGCCCACCAAAAGGTACCCACTTGTGTTCTTTATCTTTCCATTGTTGCCAAAGACTCACTAGGCTCTCCGGGCATTTGGTCTGGCCATGCGGGATCCTCCCTGCCTGCTCCACCCACAACAAATCCTGTCTCTCTGTTTGTTTTGTCTGTTCTCCTAGCCACCTGCTAGCTGCTTTGCTGCTGCTGACTCAGGTAGAATTTATCCTCTTCAGATCTGATGGTGTTTGATGACTAGGCTATGGATAGCTTCACCAGTTTAACAGCTGCCCCCGCCCCCAAGGCTACAACTACCTTTGTAGTTCATTAGTTAGTCCATTAGTTAAGATTCCTGTTAAAACTACAGACAGGTTTGCCTTGTTCACAGGCTTCATGGTAAAGGAAAAACAGGCTTCAGATGTAACTTTCAACTAAAGGAACACGGGAAATAGTTTAAGATGTATAAAGGTGTTTTTGAACCTCTCTCCCCTTTCTATGCTTTTGTTACACTGGAATTTCAGAGGGTCAGAGTTTCAGCATCGACCAAGTTCTGAAAAACTGATGGCGCACTGACTATCTACTCTGCAGTCGCAAGCTCAAGGTTTTAAAATTCCTTTGGTTGTCTCCTAAGTATAGACTTAAAGGTAAATTTCACCAGACTGAAAATGTATATCAGGCTCTCTAGAAATAAAAAATAAGTTCATGCTTTTTAACTCAAAGATAAAGACAGAGCTTTTTTAACCCAGAGCTCAAAATCCCTGGACACAAGGGAGTTCAAACCTTGCTAAGAGACCAAGGTGTAAATCTGTTCCAGCTGTTTTACAGATACCTGCACGTTTCTGAGAAAGAGCTCTGCTATTGTATCAATGAATCCGGTCTGGTGGAAACTAATTGAGTCACTCCACAAAATGTCTGAAGAACTTTGTAAATACAACCAGGGCAGATCTCCGTTCCACTCTTCCCATGGCTAGCCCATTCATAGGTGCCGTGCACTGCGCCCCCGTGTCTGCGCTCTGTGTGCTTGAGGTTAAAATACAGACACATACAGACAGACAGCGACACAGGTCATCCTTGAATTCCCCAAGAATGCCCCCTTTATTGTGTTCAGGGGCAGATTATATAGAGATAGCCACGCCTCAGCCAAACCCACCAGAAACCACTCTCCTGCCATCAGGAACTCTGAAGGTCTCGTGCTCTGAGCAACTGTAGGCACTCAGATCAGGGGATTACAAGGAATTCAGGATCTGGGGTCTCACTGCTCCCAACACACAGGGCCACTGGTAATAATAATCTACTTTTTTCTCCTAGCAACTTGCCTTCTCGGCTTTGTCCAGGAATGGAATAGTGAGGTCTCTAAAGTAGTGGTTAACCAAATGCTTCTTCACCCATACCTCCCACACTGACCACAAGCCCACTGATGACCCCCCTCCCTATGTTGTCCCATGCCAACAGGAATTATCCAGATTTGAACTCATGTCCATATACCCCAAAAGTTGGAATGTTTGATTTGAACCTTCAGCTTGCCCCTGCATGATCTGAAAAGTCCCATTCCCCTCTCGCCCCCGCCCCAAACCCTGACTGGTCAGAGAATCTCCAAACAAGGGAAGTCACCAAAAAGCCCAGTTCCACTTTCTTAGAGGCTATGGCGGCTCCTCTCCTGAAATTGCCAGCAGTCCAAGTCCTTGCCTAAAGTGTTTGGCTTTTGACCATACTTGGGCATGAACCCAGCTTGTTGCAGACAGATCTTCACCCCTCATCTACAACCTATATAAGATCCCTGCTTTAGACTGGGCATGTGACTTCTCTGGCCTCAATCTCTGGGACTGGAGAACTCAACCGGGAGTTGTTTTGCTTAAAGAAATATTTTCTTTTACTTTTTCAATTCAGCTTGAGTTGGCTTATCAGGCTACAGAAAGCCTATTAATAGGGTGTTCTATAGCCTATATGGCCATGAAGTACCCATATAGCCAAAGCTGGCCTTGAACTTCTGACCCTCCTGCCCCTACTGCCAAGTGCTGAGAGGACAAGGGTGCAGGGGTAGACCACTAAGCCTGGTTCATGCCTTCTGGTGAACTCAAGGTGGCTTCCTGCATGCTAGGGAGGCACCCACCCTACTCAAGCACATTGCCTGCCTCCACCAGGGATTCCTATTTCCTCCACCTGCTCCCACCTCACAGGAAAGTAAATTTGAAATGACTGATGTTGGGACATGGTCACACCTCTGCCTTTTTTCACTTCCCAGAAACTTGGTTTTGTTTCTTTTCCATTTTTCTTTTCCTTCCTTCCTTCCTTTTCTTTTTTCCTTTATGGCTTTTTTGCAACAGTATCTAACTATGTAATTCTGACTGTCCTGGAACTCACTGTGTGGACCAGGCTGGCCTTGAACCCACAGACACCTTCAGTTAGACAAAGGCAGAAGTCCACAGCCTTTGGTGGTTTTGCTTTTATAAGCCATTTTATAAGCTAATGTATTTTGGAACCTTATTCTGGGCATCCTGGGTATAGACCTAGTTGACCAATGAATATCATCCTGTGTAGTAGTTAATAAAACTTGTTTCAAATTTGGTTCAAAAATTGAGGTAGTGCTATTATTCTCACCCAGTGGGGTTAACAATAGACCAGCTTGGTAGGGCTCTCAAACCCATGGATGACAAACCTCACACATACATACATACATACATACATACATACGCACACACATACGTGTGTGTACACACACACCACCACCACCGCCACCAGGACTCCAGCGTCCCTTGGCTGCTCCTGTAAGGCCTTATGTCATTGCCCAGACGTGTCCCCATGCATTCCAGTCTGGGGGGAACTGACTATGTAGCCAGCAGGCCAGTACTCCTGCTCCTCACACCTGTGCCTCCCACCTGTAGGAATTGTGGGTGTGAACCTCCATGCCTGCCCTTCCTTGACATTCCTAAGGACTAAGACCTAAACTGAGTCACACCTCAGCTTTTCCAGTCACAGACATATTAAGATTCCTGAGTTCAGGCCCAGTTCACACCCTACCTCCCCATTATTCCAGCAGACTGGGGAGGCAGAAGCAGGAGGATCAGGACGTCAAGGTCATCCAGTCAATTTGATGTTGGCCCTGAATACAGGGAAGCCTGTTTAGGGAGATAAATTCTGTTTTAAAAGTTCCTTGAGAATTGTTCTAATTGGTGTGTGTCACTGTGTGTTGCCGGGGACAGAAGCCTGGGCTACAAATGAGTTCTGCAAGCTGTTCCGCCACTGAGAGATCTCCACAGACTCCACGGAGACTCGGGAGACCCAGGAGTTTGTGAAACAAGATGGGCTGATTGGCCAGTGCAGGAACCGGTGGGAAAAGAAGCCAGTGGGATCCCAGCAGAAGGACCAGGCAGCCCCGGGGAACATGGAGCCAGCCCAGAGCACTCTATAAACTGTAGAGTGAGCCAGCGATGGCGAGGGAGTACCTCCACTGCCCCTTGCATTTCCAGCTCCAGTCAGAAAGCAGGGTAGGTCAGATAGATGCCTGTTCTTCACCCTTCCCTCCATTGACAGAGCCCTGGGCATGCTTTATGTTACCTCTCTTCCAAGTCCCTGTCTGCCAGGAGAAGAGCCTTCTGATCAGCAAAGTCATCCTTCTAAGATGCAAGGTGGCCCAGGACGACAAAGAAGAGCCAGGCTTTGTGACTGACACCTAACAATCACATTATTGGGAAAGCTTGTTCCAGGGCCCCAGACCTTAGTAGGCTCCCAGCACTCAGTATGACCAACTCCATGGTGGAAGTGCCATCCAGACTGCAAATCTCAGCACATAGACAGCACTACCTGCCAAAGTTAAAGACCTGATCCACCAAAGTACACAGCTATGGGGAAGTCTCTAAATGGACTAAGCTTGCTTTTTGGCTTTTGTAGTTCTATTTCTAGATAACTGTTCTTGTTAACTAAGTATGCCAACCCAGAACATGGTTTTTGTGCATAAATGCTTACCCTGAGAAAGACTTATGATTGCAATGGATTCCTGAACACCCAGTGTAGTCAACTGGCCAGCCAATAAAGACTTTTTATTGCTATAAATCCACGTCTGAGTGGTGTTCTCTGGTAGACACCCCACAGCATTTCTGGAGATTCCCCCGAGATCCTGAGACCAGACCTTGAGACACTGTGGGTCTCAGGGCCCCTTAGAACAAGAATGTATGTTATGGTCCAGAGGCTGCTGGGGGTGCACAACCTGAGATATTCCAGGTCCCCAGGTCATACTTTGAGGAATTTTGGCCTAATACTTTAAGAGGGATCTGATACCTCCACCCCAAAATGAAACAAATTAGAAAGCCCCCTTGTCTGCCACCTCCAGAGCTAAGTCTGGAGAAGGCACCTTCTGTTTGGACACACAGGACAGACAGGTCAGACAATGGTGCTGATCCAGTGTTCGGGATCCATGTATACCCTTATTGGACCCTCGGCTCTGTTTAGGTGCATGAATGCATGATGGTCATCCCGGCTGTCTTTACTATGTCTATTTTTGTGCCTCTGTGTATCTTTTTATGTGTTTCTCAATTGTGATCCCCTGTATTAGTGGCTTTCTCTGGTGTGACACCAGCCTGGTTCTCTTATTTAGTATCCAAATCATTTCAGCTCTGCCACTGATGCCCATTTTAAATGTCTGGCTCTACTGGAAAGAAAGAAAGATGAGGGAGTTTATCTTTTGAGATAGAAATACCTCGAGTTTACAATTCTATACATGCCCTGTAGCTGGGCCCCGTAGTTGCCAGGAACAAGGGAGTTCCCATGGCAGAAACTGGGGTTGTAAAACTGAGGCTTCATGAAAAATTCCTTTAAAAATATTCTGGCCCTTTGAAAAACAAGGAACCTGGGGAATCAGACTCTGCCACAGGAAGGAAACCTGGGGTAGAATTGATTATTCCCAGCAAGAAACTGGCCAGGAATGCTGGTTCTGCTTAGACATCAGGAGCCTGTAGGACAGTGACAGGAAGTAACCAGACTGTCAGCTCACTGAATAACTAACTAAACTCACTGTCACTGGGAGGAGGGCAGCCCCAACTAATATTAGAGGACTAAATAGGGGCTCAAATTTGCCTAGTATTCAAAACCTTTAACCCAGGCACTTCCTTATTCTGATGCCTGGTAACTCATCTAGACAATAACAATGTTCCTGGGCCCATAAGACTACTTGGTGGGCATACACTAGTGATTTGACTATATGGGCCTCTTCTGACACTTTCCAAACTGAGAAACCCTTTTTGTGAGTCTTAGCAGTCAGTTTGATCAGGAACTAGAGACATCAAATTTCCATTTCTGAATTAAAGCAACAGTTAAATTCCCTACAAAATCGGAGCGTGTTAGATTTAATACTCCTGAAATAAGGGGACTATGTATTTATGCATGGCTTTGGGGAAAATCCATTATTCCTTATCAGTTGACATATGAACAATCAGAGAAAATCTTGCCATGGTTAGGGAAAACCTCGAAAAGAAAAAGAGACAAAGTCATTGATAGCGGTCTCTGTTCTCGTTACCCCTGACTAGCTATCCCGACACCAGCGCTGGCTGGCCCTTTAATTCTCATTCTGATTGGATTAACAGTGTGGCCCCTCATCTTAAACTATAAAACAATCATATAGCAGTGCAGTAAACTAATGGTCCTTAGGATCAACAGAACCTCTTTAGAGCAGGTTGAGGGCACGATTGGAGTCATTAAGACCAGCGGGGAATGTAGCAGGACCCCAGCCTTAAGAGGGTCCCAGACCTTAGCACAAGCAAATCCATAATGGCAGTACCATTTAGGCTGTAAATCTCAGCAAGTAGGCAGCACCAACTGCCAAAACTACAACAAAGTCCCAAGCCATCCAATTCTATAAGTCTCTAATTGTACTAGCTTTACTGCTAGATATTTTTTTTTTTTTGACAGGGTTTCTCTGTGGCTTTGGTGCCTGTCCTGGAACTAGCTCTTGTAGACCAGGCTGGTCTTGAACTAAGAGGTCTGCCTGCCTCTGCCTCCCGAGTGCTGGGATTAAAGGCGTGTGTGCCACCACCGCCTGGCTAATTGTTCTTAAGAACTAAATTGCGCCTACCCAGACATGGTTTTTGTGTTTCAAAGTTCACCCTGACAAAGACTCCAAGCTATACTGGGATCCTGATCACCCACTGTAACTGCCAACTGGCTAGTAAAGTCCTTCTATTGGCTGAAATCCACGTGTAAGTAGCCTTCTCTGGTGGCTACCCGACAACAAACTGACTCGGGAGGCAGGTGACAATGAGTTCAAGACCAAGATGGACAGCATAGTGAGCTGCAGGTCAGCGTGACTTAGAGACTGAGGCTGTGTCTCTGAAAACAAAACACGGGAAAGCTAAGGGATGTATCTCAAATGATAAAAGCTCATCTAGCGTGCTGAAAAGTCTGGCTTCCTCGTCTACTCCCTCAACACACTAATGTCAACATCACCATCATCACACTGGGCATGGTGCAGAAGGCCTGTTTCCAGCATGTGAGGTGGAGTGAAGGACCATGTGTTCAAGACCATCAATAGCTCTACAACAAGTTCCAGGTCAGAAAGAAAGCAAAGGAAAGCCCATCTTAAAGGACTGATATGGATCAGGCAGATTTGCTTTCTTTGCAGGTCTAGGAATTGAACTGAGTTTTTAACTTCAGCATGATTCATGTTCCAGGAAGCAGTAACAGGCTTAGGTCACTAAATCAATACCCCTTGGGGACCAACTGTCCTCTGGCCTCGTCACGGCAATGATTCCTAAGGCAGATCTGTTACACGTGTCATAGAAATACAGGGTGTGGTGGCCCACACCTCTATCCCACACTAGAGGCAGATCTTGTTGAAGGCCAAGATCTACAGAGGGAGTTCCAGGACAGCCAGGGCTAGCTACACAGAAAAACCCTGTTTCAAACAACAGAGGAGGAGGAAGTAAGAGTCGGAAAAAAAAAAAAAAAAGGAGAAAACCCCAATGTTCACATAGTGACTCCATGAATGGCTTCTAGTCTATGATCTCAGTTCATTCTCCTGCATGGAGATCTGATGAACCTGGACACACCCTATGGCATACCCTGCTGTGGAGAGAGGGTAATCCTACTGAGACTTAGTGGTCATCTTTCGCTACATAAAGAGTTTCAGATAGGCCTGAGATAGTGTGAGAACTTAGCTAGACAAAAAAAAAAAAAAAAAAAAAAAAAAAAAAAAAAAAAAAAAAAAAAAAAAAAAAAAAAAAAAAAAAAAAAAGTAAATGAGACAGTAAATCCCAGAGCTTGTAGTGAAGAACTCTGCATGGGCCTGGGACCTTGACCATGGTCAGTTTTTGCTCCTTCCCAAATTGAGGCCTTATTCAATCACATACCGACACAGTACTATTTGTTAACCTAAGATTTATGTTTTGAGGCAGGGTCTTTTTCCTTGTGGTTATAATTGATTTGATACCCCAATTCTTAGCAATCCTCCTGCCTCAGGTTTTTTTTCTGCTAGCAGTACTGTTTTGGTCAATGCACCTGGCTGAGCGTTATTCATGTGACCCACATGGTTGAGTCAGACTGGAATCATGACAAGAGTCACGCACAAGATCTCCCCCAAATACCAAAGCACTCGTCTTATGGTTTCTATTGCTGCTATGAAACACAGACTGACCAGAAGCAAGCTGGGGAGGAGAGGGCTTATTTGGGTGACAGGTCCACATCATAGTCCATCACTGAAGGAAGTCAGGACAGGAACTCAAAGGGCTGGAACCTGGAGGCAGGAGCTGATGCAGAGGACACTGAGGGATGCTGCTTCCTGGCTTAATCCCCAATACCTTGCTCAGCCTGTATTTTTATAGAACAAAGGACCAACAGGCCAGGGATGGACCCAGCCACAATGAGCTGGGCCCTTACCCCCCATCACTAGTTGAAAAAATGCCCTAGAGCAGGATCTTATAGAGGCACGCTCTCACTTTTCCATAATCCTGAAATCAGGTCTGGAATAAAGAGCCAAGTTAGCTGCTAAGACCTTCTCTCTTAGCTACTTAGAAAGTTGAGACAGGAGGATGGCTTGAATCCATTAATGTTATGCAAGAAACCTGAAGGTGCATGCTGAGAGATCTTGCTTGCCTAGGATCACAAACCCTGGGCACTCACTTCGGCACTGAATGACCTAGAAGTGGGACGTGCCTGCTGACCCAGAATTCAAGATTTGAGGCATGAAGATAAGTTAAAGGCTGGCTTATATTGGCTATATATTAAATTGGAGGACAAATGGGCTACACAAATTTCAAAATTATGACCAGCAGTGATGGCTCAAGCCTTTAATTCCAGCATTTGGGAGGCAGAGGCAGGCAGATCTGAGTTCAAGGCCAGCCTGGAAGACAGCCAGGGCTACACACACACACACACACACACACACACACACACACACACACACACAAAACCCAGTCTCAAAAAAAATCAAAACAAATGAACAAACAAAAACTGCATCTAGCAGGAAGACGGGCTTGGTTCTTTGTCATAAGATGGTTTCCGAGAAGACCAGTCCAGCACACGGACTAGAGAAATGAAATCAAGGCTGGAACCTGAGGCACGGTCCTCCACATCTTTAATCCCAGCATCTCAAAGGGAAAGCCAGGAGGATCTCTGAGTTTGAGGCCAGCCTGGTCTACATAAAGAGTTCCAGGCCATGCAAGAACTACAGAGTAATCCCTATTTCAACGAAGGAACTGGATACGATATATGATGGCTGCTCAACACTTATCAAGAGGCTGCAGAGACCACGTTGTCACTTCCTTGAATCTATTCCAGGCAAAACAAAAGCATCCAAAAGTACAACAAATAATTAGTTGTGGATGTGTACGCCTTTATTTAATTTCAATGTTCCATAGCTAAAAACCTGGCTTGGTCTGGTAGTCTGTGTGTTCAGGGTCCAAAGTTTCTACATAGAGTTCCAAGTCAGCCCAAGTCACATGAGAGGTCATCATGACTGTTTGGTGGTTGGAGAGATGCCAAGGGAGTTAAAAGCAAGGACTAGGTCCTTCAGAGCACCCATGCCGCATGGCTTACAACCAGTTAGTTATATGTAACTCAAGATCAGAGAGGTCGTAAGAGACCCAATTCCTCTGTCCACCATTGGTGCTTTTCATTTCCTTTTACGAACCAACCTAAAAAAATAACTTGGCACAGTGTATCTTCTCACCTTGAGCCACTCCATGAAGAAACTGCTGTAGTCCTTGAGAACGACATACAAGATGGTATACTCGGCTAGCACCTTCATCAGCGGCTTCCTTCGCCCTGTTTTGGGATCTATTTCCCCTCGTTTGGTCTCTGGAGAGTTGTCACGATACTGTGGTCCCGGACATCCTTCCCAGAAGTCGTGATGGATCTGTTGTAAATTGAGTGTGTGTAGCCTGCACCTACTGTGGTTCAGACAGAAAGGAGATTCAGAGGACAATTGTAATCTGTCTGGGATCCCACATCTCAACCTCCCCCTTCTACATTTCCTTTGAATTTCACCCACGGCCTTCCCTTCCACACCAGCTCAGCCTCTCTCACCTAGGCCAAACAGACTGGTTACACAGGAAATCGATTCCATTCAGCACAGCCTGGAAGTTATCACTTTGGGCGTATTCTATCAGGGCCCCCAGAGGGAGGGAGGAGAAGGGCCAAGATATTACCATGGCCGTCACTATCCTTGCTTGTCGGTTAATGAAGGCCTGTTTGAACAGTGGTGGGAAGAACACTGTGGGCAGGTTCTCCAGAGAGGAGATGACCAAGTCCTCATTTCTCAGCAGCCCCTGAATGGCCAGATGTTGGAGCGTAGGCATTTCCTGTAAGCTCATCTTGAGGGCACCAGGTAGAGGGATCCTGTGGAAGCATCCAGAAAGACATCCTTTCAGACCAAAGCCTAGAAAGGCCTTTGCTTCTCCCTCACAGAAAGCACCCCAGGCTCAGAGTCACAGCCCAGAAGGGAGGACCTGGTCCTCCCGTTTGACTTTCTATCTGCTGCTCTCATAACCGCAGCTCTTGCAAGGCACCATGGTAGACTGTGGACTGGCCATGTGAGGTGTGACTCACCACTATTCTACCCTACCCTAACCCCTGCTGCCCTGAGTCCTACTCCACAGGGGAGCGGGTAATCTGGAGAGACTGGAGCTTCATCCTTTTAGGTGAACCCTTACTCCATAAGTCCCTCTGGATGAGCTGTTCCCAAGAGTACTTGCCTCATTCTGCCTTCAATTCTGGGTCCTGGCTGGGAAAAATCTGTGAAATGGGCACAGTTACTTGCTTTTAAGAACTTTAGAAGCAGATGTGGATACCCTGAGTCCTATCCCAGTGTCTGGGAGGATGAGGCAGGAGAATAACAAATGTGGCACTGACCTGGGACAAGGACAGTGTCCAACACAAGCGCAGGGACTGGACTGAAACAAAAGTTTCCAAGCAGCAATGGTGAGAGCTTAGCATCAGCGTTAGGAGCGGCTGAGAGGCAGAGGTCTGTGCCCAAGAGGGCCTGTACGTTGCATGCAATTAGGGGGAAACTTTTGAGAGAAACAAACTCTGGTGTTGGCTTTCCCTGAACTTCATTTCCACTTGGGGGTTGGGGATTCACAAAACAGGGATTCTCTGTGTAGCCCTGGCTGTCCTAGAACTCTCTCTGTAGACCAGGCTGGCCTGGAACTCAGACACCGACCTGCTTCTGCTTCTCAGTGCTGGGATTATAGAGGTGTACCACTATCCGGCTACTGTTTGCTTTCTTAGTTTTCAGTTTTATTGTTGTTTTGAGATAGGGTCTCACTATGAGACATTGTCTGGCCTGAACTCTCTTGTTATGCAGACCCGGCCGGTCTTCTTAAACTCATTGAGATCTGCCTACCACTGCCCTGGGAGTGCTGGGATTCAAAGCAAGTATCTCCACCCCAGGCTTCTATCTCATTTAGACATAGGTCTCCCTATGTAAGAGCCTTATGCCTCAGCTCATTCCTTCAAATCTGAACTGCCACCTACTCTGTGCCTTTTAATTTCTTACAGTCTTTCCAGGTTCCCCCTTTCAAGGGTCCTAGCTGACCTAACTTTCAACCTACCAGCGTCAGTTGCCACAGTAGCTAAGATTAGTGGTCCATTCTCCCACTGTGTTCCCAGTACTGTTTTTGAGGCCCATGTAAAAGAAAATATTAATATCAAGGGACTGAGGACATAATACAGTCCCTTAGAGCCCTGGCTGTCCTTCTAGAAAACCTGGGTTTGATTGCCAATACCTACAAGGCAGCTTGTGCCATATAGTGACAAGCCAAGACAGTGCCAAGATCCCGCCATCTTGTATTCTTGCTGAGGCAATTTCAGTATTAACTAGAACGTGATCTCCTTGATGGGAGAATCCCATGGAAAATGACCCAACATTATCCTAGAAAGCCAACGTCACTTCCTACTTATCTCAGCCTATCTACGTCTAAATCTCAGGAACACTTGAGTATGGTCCCGGCTGACTCCTAGAGAGACTTTCAGTTGGCTGTAAACTGTGTCTGAGTGGTTGAGTGGTTATTTTAGGTGGGTTACCTGTAACAATATGTAACTCCAGTTCCAGGGGACCTGACCCCATCTTCTATCTTCCACACACACACACACATATGTGGCGAAGACAGATGTTCAGACAATCATACATAAACCAGCATCCAAAGATTATTATGAACTGGTAAAACCGTCAAGAAATAAAATCTCAAACTGGGTGGTGGTTGTGGATGCCTTTAATCTACTAGGCAGAGGCAGGTTGATCTCGGAGTTCAAGGTCAGCCTGGTGCAGGAGTTGAGTCCCGGTCAGCCAGGGGAACTCAGAAACTGTGGCAAAAACAAACAAAAAACCAAAAAACCAGAACAAAAAATTCACCCGCGACTCTAATCTCGTGGTGGGTGGGTGCAGCCTGAAAACAATTTGAGATCAGCCTGGGCCACTACAGAATCTAGTTTTTTTTTTTTTTTTTTTTTTTTTTTAATGAAAATAGAAAAAAGATCACCAGGACCTGGTAGTGAACCTCAGAGGATTTCTGTCGCTTCAAGGCCCACCTGATTCAGTGTCCAAGACAACCAGAGCTACACAATGAGACCCTTTCAAAAATAAAGATTTTAGCGTTTTGCACCCTTTGAACTCCTCCCGTTTTGAAGTTTTCATTGTCAATTAATAAATCCACATTCACTCTGCATCTTAAAAGAAAGAAAACTTTTTTTTAATCACAGCAGGATTTCTTTGAGTAGCTCTGGAGCCTGTCCTGAACTTTGCTTTGCAGATTAAGCTGGCCTCAGACTCAGAGATCCGCCTGCCTCTGCCTCCCAGGTGCTAGAGATTAAAGGTGTGCGCTAAAAAGAAAGGAAACTTCTTTGAGAGGCAGAAGCTGGAGATGCAGCAGCTGGGGTGGTGTGTGCTGACCCAGCTCACAGGAGACCCTAGCTGTACTGTCCTAAGCACTGTACCCAAAGGCCACTATGGCCCAAACCTCCAGTCCAGCACTTAGAAGGTGGAGGCAGGAGAATGAATCTCTGAATCAACACCATTTCAGCTACATTTAGATTCTTGGTTAGCCTGGGCTACAGGAGACTCTGTTTCAAAATAGCAAAACCAACAACCACAAAACAGCGAGAAATCAGGGCTGGGGAGATGGCTCTGGCAGAGGGTCTGAATTTGGTTTCTAGCACCCTCATGGTGGCCCAAACCCAGCACATCTCCAGTCCCAGGGGATCCCATGTTTCTTCTGACCTCTTAAGCCAAACACTCACTCACATGAAACAAATTAAAATCTTTAAAATGATCTTTAAAAGCCAGGAATAAACTGGACTGAAAAATAAGAGAATAGAATTTGGTCACCCTAGCCAGAACCACTAGAATTAGGAGGCTGGGGCAGTGGGGAGACACATTCTTATAATGCCAACATTCCACAAAGACAGAAGAAGGAGGGATTACAACTCCAGCCAGCCTGAGTCACGAGGCCACTGCTGTTTTTCTCTGTGTAACCCCAGCTGTTCTGGGACTCACGGCATCAAGCTCACAGAGATTCACCTGTCTCTGCCTTCCAAGCGCTGGAATTAATGGTTTGCACCGCCACACCTGGCCTCAAACTTTGATTTTTTTTTAAGCATTGTTTTTTAAAGTTCTATTTTATCATTTTGTGGGGTGGGGGTGCACATTCATGCCCTCTGCCATCATCGGTGTTGTATGGAACATCAGAGAACAATCAGACAGAATGGGTACCTTCCTCCCGCCATGCAGGGCCCAGGGAGCAAAACCCTGTCTCAAGACAACAAACCCTTGAATTCACAAAAAAAGCAACAACATTGGAGATGAAGTCAAAGCTGTCCTTGAAGCCGAAAGGAGTGAGTCTTCATTCTGCTCAGCAGAAGAGAGAGAAATGAGAAGCTTTGTGTCACCCACAGTTTAATGTCCCTAGAGGGGAGTGGCTGAGTAGCTTGAGATGGATTGGGTGTTCTCATAGGGGTGAGGGACTTACCAGACACGGGCATTAGGGACACAATCCTTTACCCAGCAGATTCAGGAGGTGGCTCCACGCTCCTAAGGTTCTCCCGCTGGCGTCTTTTCATTCCCCCTTTCACTTCTTCAATTTACAGCCTTATGGACCAACCACAGGCTGCTACGTCATCAAATTGGTTGAGACTCCACCCATTTTATCTGAATCGGGATCAGGTGTGTCCAGAGTGACTGACTCTGATCTCTCTCTTGACAGATTGAAGGAACAGAGACTAGGGAGAAAAACAGAACCCGTTCATGAACCCCCTTCAGAATATTTCCCTTCCTTCTTTCTAGCTCATGGTTTTTGTTTCGAGACCGAAACAAAATATATGTATAAAGATATAACCCAGGGGCTGGAGAGATGGCTCAGAGGTTAAGAGCATTGCCTGCTCTTCCAAAGGTCCTGAGTTCAACTCCCAGCAACCCACATGGTGGCTCACAACCATCTGTAATGAGGTCTGGTTCCCTCTTCTGGCCTGCAGGCATACACACAGACAGAATATTGTATACATAATAACTAAATATTAAAAAAAAAAAAACCTTAAAAAAAAAGGTCACCCAATTGACCTAGAATTTTCTAAATTGCCTAGGGTCAGCAGGAACCTAAGGTTCTAAGTTGCCTAAGGTCATGTCACCTGTCTCTGTCTCCACAATGAAAGGATTACATGAGTGAGCCTCAAAGCCCCCTTATTTACAGAGATTTTGGGGGACAGGATCTCATTGTATAGTTTGGGCTGAGACCCAAAGTACAGAGTAATTTGACCTGCAGAGCTGTGGATTAGGATGTCCAAGGCTGGAAGCCTCTGAAGGTAGAAGCTGTGACACAGGGCTGGGGGGGGT
>NW_026067908.1:10341010-10405737 GCF_014885135.2 Alexandromys fortis
AAAAAACCAAAAAAAAAAAAAAAAAAAAAAAAAAGAAAGTAGGGCATGGTAATTTACACTTTTAATTCCAGCTTTCCAAAGCCAGAGGCAGGTGGATCTCTGTAAGTTTAATGCTTGCAGCCTGGTCTACATGGTAAGTTCCCCAAAAAGTCAGAACTACATAACAGAGTCTGACCCAAAAATAAATAAATACATAAATAAAAGATGAATGTATTCTTTTTTGTATTTATTGTGCTCTTTTCTCTACTCCCCTCCCTGCCTTTCCTCCCCCCCCCCCCCCCCCCCGCTTCAACCCTTCCCCAAGGTCCCCATGCTCCCAATTTACTCAGGACATCTTGTCTTTTTCTACTTTCTACTTCCCATGTCGATTAGATCTATGTATGTCTCTCTTAGTGTCCACATTGTTAGTCTAAGTTCTCTGGGATTGTGGTTTGCAGGCTGGCTTTCTTTGCTTTGTATTTAAAAACCACCTATGAGTGAGTACATGTGATAATTGTCTTTCTGTGTCTGGTTACCTCACTCAAAATAATGTTTTCTAGCTCCATCCATTTTCCTGCAAAATTCAAGCTGTTGTTATTTTTTTCTGTTGTTTAGTACTCCATTGTGTAAAGGTACCACATTTTCCTTATCCATTCTTCAGTCAAGGGGCATTTAGGTTTTTCCAGGTTCTGGCTATGACTAACAAAGCTGCTATGAACATAGTTGAGCACATGTCCTTGTGGTACGAATGAGCATTCTTTGGATATAGACCCAAAAGTGGTATTACTGGGTCTTGAGGAAGATTGTTTCCTAATTTTCTGAGAAATCGCCACACTGACATGCAAAGGGGTTGTACCAGCTTGCATTCCCACTAGCAATGCAGAAATGTTCTCTTTTCCCCACAACCTCTCCAGCATAAGTTGTTATCAGTGTTTTTGATCTTGGCCATTCTTACAGGTATAAAATGGAATCTCAGAGTTGTTTTGATTTGCATTTCTCTGATGACTAAGAATGTTGAACATTTCCTTAAGTGTCTTTCAGCCATTTTAGATTTCTCTGTTGAGGGTTCTCTGTTAGGTCTGTACTCCAATTTTTTATTGGATTATGTGATCTTTTGGTGTCCAATTTCTTGAGTTCTTTGTATATTTTGGAGATCAAACTTCTGTCTGATGTGGGGTTAGTGAAGATCTTTTCCCATTCTGTAGACTGTTGTTTTGTCTTGTTGACCATGTCCTTTGCTTTACAGAAGCTTTTCAGTTTCAGGAGGTCCCATTTATTAATTGTTTCTCTCAGTGTCTGTGCTGCTGGGGTTATACTTAGGAAGTGGTTCCCTGTGCCAACGCATTCAAATGTACTTCCCACTTTCTCTTCTATAAGATTCAGTGTGGCTGGCTTTATGTTGAGGTCTTTGATCCATTTGGACTTGAGTTTTGTGCATGGTGATAGATATGGGTCTATTTTCATTCTTCTACATGTTGATATCCAGTTATGCCAGCACCACTTGTTAAATATACTTTCTTTTTTCCATTTGATATTTTTTGCTACCTTGTCAAAGATCAGATGTTCAAAGATGTATGGATTGATATCCGAGTCTTCTCTTGGGTTCCATTGGTCCTCCTATCTGTTCTTATGCCAGTACCAGGCTGTTTTCAGTACTGTAGCTCTGTAGTAGAGTTTGAAGTCAGGGATTGTGATGCCTCCAGAAGTTCTTTTATTGTACAGGATTGTTTTGGCTATCCTGGGTTTTTTGCTTTTCCAAATGAAGTTGAGTACTATTCTTTCGAGGTCTTTGAAGAATTTTGCTGGGATTTTGATGGGCATTGCGTTAAATCTGTAAGATGAATGTATTTTTTTCCACTTTTCTTTTGTTGTTTTTTTCTTTCTTTTTTGTTGTTTGTTGTTTCTTTTTTGTTTTGTATTTTGAGACTGGGTTTCTCTATGTATCCCTGGCTGTCCTGGAACTTACTTTGAAGGCAAGGAAGGCCTCACTTCAGGGATGCAACCCACCTGCCTCTGCTTCCCGAATACTGTGATTAAGGACATGTGCCACCACCAGACTTTTTTTTTTTAAGAGTGTCTAAGTTACCCTGGCTGCCCTAAAACTCACTATGTGACCAGGGTGGCCGTGAACTCACAGAGGTCTCTCTCCCATTTCTCCCAAGTGCTGGGATTAAAACTATACACCCCCACACCCAGCAAAGAAGGCTGTCTTAATTTTGATTAACTTACTCTAGAGAGGCTGAGACAGGAGGATTTCATATTTGACTAAACCTGGTCTAAAGCATAAGAGACCAATCTAGGATAGGAAGCAAGATTCTACCTGAAAATAAAGGAACCCCCAGAAAGCCTAGTATAGCTGGTGCTGTACTCCTTTAATCCCAGGATTCTGGATGCAGAGGAAGGAGGATTTCTGTGAGTCTGAGGACAGCAAGGTCCAGGCCAACAGGCCTACTTAAGTGAGACCATGTCTCAAAAGCAACAGCAAAGAAAAAGAGAAAAGCCAGCTTCTTGTCATTGTGCAGGTCAGCTGGGACTTCAAATATATGTCCCCACCTGATGTTCATGTAATCGTGGGGATCTAAGTGGGGTTTTCCTGAATGGTAGGTACCCATTCTACCTACTGGGCTTCAACCATAGACCCTGGTTCCAATGTATTTTGAAACTACTATGTCTATTGTAATTAGATTTAGCTAGGAAAAAAATCAGAATTTTATTTGAATCTTAAGACCACTGTACCCATGTGTTACGTGTCTGTTTTGAGCCACAAGGTAGGAGAGAGGAGAGAGGCAATATTTATGAGTTCCACAGTCTTTAATAAACCACCTTATAAGATATAAACACAGAAGCCACAAACATTTGTTGCCAATTTACAGGTACATTTTTCACCAACCAGGAGTCAGGGATTATGGCTTTCCCTAGGTATTCTATTATTGCCACCTGCTGCTTTTCTGTCGGCTTAGGGGCTCACCTGAATCTACTGATATTTTAAATACCATCTGAGTCTCTGTCATTTTTTTACCAGTAAAGATTCGGGAGTCAAATGTTGGGTAAAAACCTGCTAGATCAGAGAAGCTGAGAAGCAACCAACTGAAATTTCTTTTTGACTAGAGACTCAGCAAGAGAAGTGTCTCTCCACTCACCCCAAACCAAAAAGACCTCTAATCACTAAGTCCCTCCCTACTCTTCCTGTTTATCTCTTTATCCATATTCCTGGCTTCTCTGTGGCTAATTCTGGTCAAGCAGTTGCTGGCTGTGCCCCTGATCTCAGGTTAATTTTCTGAATGCAGTCTCAGAGTTTCACAGTGTTATCAAAGATCCCACGGCAACAGTCAGCTGACACAGAATGTTTAACCAAATAATCTGGTCTTTTTGTTGTTTGGTACAGCCACATTGTCTTAGAGAGCTAAGAGGTATATAGCAGACTGCTTCTATTGTTTAAGGAGAAACTTAAATCCTGCATAGCTATTGGCCAATCAGCTCTTTAATAGCAACAATAGCAATACATATTCAAAGTATACAAAGATTGCTCCATAGCATTTCTTCTTTTTTGTCTAATTAAAGAAAGGTTACTTTAACATAGTGAAATTATATACAGCAAAACAGTTATCAAGTAAGAATTAAAGTTATACTATCCAGTCCATTTTTTTTTTCGAGACAGGGTTTCTCTGTGGTTTTGGAGCCTGTCCTGGAACTAGCTCTTGTAGACCAGGCTGGTCTCGAACTCACAGAGATCCGCCTGCCTCTGCCTCCCGAGTGCTGGGATTAAAGGCATGCGCCACCACCGCCCAGCTATCCAGTCCATTTGTATTTGGAAAAATTAGAGAAAATACTCTATGATTTATCCTATCATTATGAGTCTAAAATTGTATATCTCATTTACTTTTTACCATAACTAAGGAAAACTTTAACTATGACTATCTAGTCTTCCACTCCATCAAAAATCCCCAAAATGTGAAATGTTAACAACAAGGACATCTGGATGCCTGGACACTCACCCAAAGTTTTTCACTTTACTCCTCATTTAAGGACTTTATTATTTAATGTGCATATATATATATATACTTCTTTTCTCTCCCTGTTTAGCACTGTTGTTTTGGTCTGGATCTGTCCTTACTGAGCATCTGTAACCCTTTCTATCTGCATAAGCAAAACCCCAAACCCACCATGCAGCTCACCGTCAGAGCTCCCACTGCTGGTTCAAGACCACAGGCAGAAGCTCGGAGGCACCACTGTAACACAGTATCAATACTTAGTCCATAGCTTAGACTTATTACTAACTAACTCTTATATCGTAAATTAACCCATATTTCTATAAGTCTATTGCTGCCCCGAGGCTTGTGGCTTTTACCTCTCTTCCATGCCCTGCATCCTTTCCATTTAGCTGGAGACCCCTCTGACTCCATCCTCCTTCTTCCCAGCATTTACTCTGCCCCCGAAATCCTGCCTGGCCATTTGGGCCATCAGTTTTTTGTTAACAATGAAAGCAATACACATTCACAGTGTATGAAGATTGTTCCACAGCTGCCTGGGCCCTAAGCATCCTGCCTCACAGAAAGAGTTACAGACTGGCTGGTGCCAGTTCACACACCATCTCCAGCTCCATTAGAACCACAAGAGCTGGCATACATCAGACACAGAATAATCTTTAAAAGAAAAAAAAAGGCTGGCCCTGGTCAGCAGGACAGTAATGTTTTCAGGCGGTGGCTTTGAAAGAAGACACTGTTCTTAGACACATACAGAAGATTTCTAGCAATCCTCCTGCCTCAGCTAACCCAAGGGTATGAACAGGTAAGAGCCACAACTCCTTAAAAGACTTTTGATCTCTTCAAAAACAAGTAATGTTAAAGGTGACCCCCTCCTCAGACAACCAGACTCAGCGTGTCTTGTGTGATCTTTCTATTCCTAATGTAACCGAGGAATAGGAACTAGGGTCCTGCAGGTGACACTGTGACACTTTCGGTGACTCTAGAAGGAAAGCTCATTAAAATCCTACTGACAGACATTTTTCCACATATAACTTTCTTTTTTAACTTATTCTTTGTGTCTTTCACATCACGCGTCCTGATCCCAGCCAACTCCCATACCCTTGATTCTGTCCTCTGTCCCTGCAAACAGCTCCCCTCAAAATAAAATTTAAGATAAAAGAGGAAGAAAAAGAAAAAAGGAAAAAAAATATAGTCATAAAAGCTGCCGTGCGACACAGTGAGGCACGCAGTCAACCCCTTTATCCATACATCTTTACATGCAGGTGTTCATTGCGAAGAATCATTGGTTTGGTTGGAGACCCCTGGTCTCACTACCCTATCACTGTTGGGCCCTCACTGGGACTCTTCCTGAACGTCCCTTTGCTGCCTGTGTTGTGGAGATTCTGTAGCTCTGGGTCCGCAGGACCACGTCCTCCCCACCCCATCCCCACCCCCAATCTGTGTCCCAGCAGATCAAAGATGGGTTGGATGTTGGGTGAGCCAACACGTAACCCTGGTTCTGGGCCTGGGCAGTTGCCGAGTTGGTCCGTTCACTGGCTTTCACCTGTCTTTACCACCAGGGTGCGCTCTCCTGCATTGCCCTGGCTAGTTTACCCCTGGCAGAGATGAGCGAGGGGTGGGGCCATTTCTGCTTTCACATCCTCAGGGTCTGTTCTCCCACACACACACACACACTTTTAGGGTCAGCTCTACCCTGTTGTTGCCCAGGTGTGGTGTAGGGGCCACTCTCCTGAGTGCTGCAGCTGATAAGGGGCTCTCCTTCTCTTATGACCTCAGGGCCAGCTAGCTCTACCACCTGCCTGAGACTTTCATGGGCGGGGGTCTCTCTAACAACATTTCTCTAAACCATAAAAAACAATTAAATAAAATCTCAATATTTTCTGGTTAATTGTATCCACCAATGTACCTGGGTATGAAGGACAGAAGGGCCAATCGAGCCTGAACTGGTTTTGAGGACTCTGATTAAAAGTTCTCTTGCTTCTCAGGTTGACCTCCTTTTATCCAACTATCAGAGGCCTTTATTTGAAGATAGCCTGAAGGTACGTGTTAGCAAGATCAGAGTGCATGATGACCAGACTGGAGGATACAGAGTTCAAAGCCAGCCTGGGCTTCACGAAGCTAATAAGAAAAAGAAAAAAAGAAGGAAAAGAAGAGAACACTGTGGCTTAGACCACAACCCCATGCTTTGTGTTGTCATAGATTTTCTTTCAGCCATCTTTTTTTTTTTTTTTAAGCTTTAGGGCCTGTCCTGGAACTAGCTCTTGTAGACCAGGCTGGCCTCGAACTCACAGAGATCCGCCTGCCTCTGCCTCCCCAAGTGCTGGGATTAAAGGTGTGTGCTACCACCGCCAGCCAGGCGCTTTAAGGAGAGATCAAGAGATGAGTTCCAGCAAATGGTACTGAAGAGGGTTGGTGGGATTGACAGCTAGACAGACGTCACTTGTCCCAAGGTCAGTCTATCTATCTGTAGAAGTCAACTTCTATTAAATCCACCCAGGGATAATAAGACCACTACCACAATTTAAACCCAAATTTGAAACACGTTTTAATTAAATACTGATGAGGTGGATAGACTCTGGCCCAGTCTGTCTCTGGTTCCCCAGATGATGGCTCTGAATCAAGTTTTGTAGCAGCTATTTCCCATCAGGTTCAATCAGGGGCAAGGACACATCCTGACATAGCTCTGGCCCACATCTAACCAAGGGCACATGTGATCAAGCACATCCAGTGCAGATGGGTCAAACAAACTTGTTTAGGGGAGTGAAAACATGTGGCTTATTATCTCCCATAAATAATTGCCCCAGCATTTCAGGAACTATCTGTCCTTGGGCATAAGGCTTGCAGAACAGAAATATTTTTTAATGAATCTCTTAGGCATAGCAATTCAAACTTTAAAAGTAACTTACTTAGTTAGGTTCTCACACATCCAGGACACTGTTCTTTTGTTGTAGGCTAATACAAGTCATATGCTAGTACCTGTAGGTATCGCTGTGGCCCTGCTCTACCACATTGCAGCTCCTTTTCCACTCTCAATAACAAAGGCTACATAGGCTGGCAAGGTACATGTAGGAAGCACCCAATGGGGTCCTCGAGAATTTGGTCCCAGGTAAATCAGAGGCTTCTGTTACCAGATTGGAGGACTGTAGAACTTGGGCCAATAATGGCAAGTGTTTAGAACAGAGTAGAGCAGACACGGTCCTGAGGAATAGGCCTGCCCCGCCTAGCTCACAGAGTAATGTGGAATGAGGCTGGGATTGTGGGAAATGGTATGGAGAGAAGTGAGACAGGGCTGCAGATGCCTCTCTGGCAAAGAGCCTTTTCTAATGCGCAAACATCTGGGGTTTGATTCTAGGCACGGGTGGGGGTGAGGAAAAAGCAAACACATGCAAGGGAAAGCTGGTGTGTGGCGTGTGGATGAGAAGCAGACTGTAGACTGTCTCATCTTCTGAGGATCTCACCCATTCCACACCCAGGATGTGGAAACTCAGGGTGGTCGATTTAGGGGATGTGTCACGTGATTTCTGAAGCCTGTGGGCTGTAAGCCATGAGGGGGTTGCCCACCACAGGTCATGAGACAGAAGCATCAACTTTTTGTTTTGCGCTTTTTTTCCCCAAAAATGGATTTCTCCGTCGCTTTGGAGCCTGTCCTGGAACTAGCTTTTGTAGACTAGGCTGGCCTCGAACTCACGAGATCAGCCTGCCTCTACCTCCTGAGTGCTGGGATTAAAAGCATGCACCACCATCTGCTGGTTTCAAAGCCAAAAGATTCTCCTCTCTGCTGTGGGAAGCCTCTCAAAACCACCCTTTTTTCATTGCTAGCCTGTCCAGTTCCACCACAGCTCTGGTGAATCCATTCCCATGAGAAAGGTTACCTGAAGGGGCCTTGTCTATGTTTGATGGTAAATGTACTGGGCTCAGTTCTCTAGGACTCTAAAACGAGCCTGAAATAGAAAGCCTAGCATGTCATTGTCAAAGGATCTTTGGTTTGCTCACCATTGTGAACCTGTTCTGGAGTTCAGGAGCTGTGCTGGATGCTGCGGCTGACACCTCCTGAGTCAGCTACTCTAAAGACAGAGGCAGGAGGATGGTGTGAGCTCATCCATCTTGTGAATGGATACTGAGGATGTGGCTCAGTTGATAGAGTGTTTCCCTAGCATGCAGGAAGCCCTGGCTTCCATCACCAGCACCGCTTTTGCCAGGATGGGAAGCTTTCCTGTATTCCTAGAAGTGAAGAGGAAGGGAGAGGGGCAATGAAGACATCTGTTCAGCACACTGGCTAAAGAAGGTAGACTCCACAATGGAAGCTGAGCCAGGATGTAACAAGAGACAGGAGCAGAGTCGGGCTGTAGTGGCCTGCTAATCTCAGTATTGGGGAAGAAGAGACAGGCAGATCTCTGAGTCTGAGAGCAGCCTGGTCTACAGAGCAAATTTCAGAACAGCTAGGGAAATCTTGTCACAAAACCTGCTCCCACCCACCAAAAAGGCAGGGAGATTGCAATAAGTTTCAGTTAGCCTGGGGAAAGTGGTGATACCCTGTCCAGACGAACCGTCAGTACTGAGAGCTGTGGCCAGGTGCCAAGAGCAGCTTGACGGCGAATCCTGGAGAATTAGGCAGTGACTCCATAGCTACTGAAAAACCCTGTCTCAAAAAACCAATAATAATAATAATAATGAAGAAGAAGAAGAAGAAGAAGAGGAAGAGGAAGAGGAAGAGGAAGAAGAAGAAGAAGAAGAAGAAGAAGAAGAAGAAGAAGAAAAGAGTGTGGACCTGAAGGGGGGGAGGGGAGGTAGAGAGAAACTGAGAGCAATAGAGGGAGGGGAAACTGTAATCGGGATATATTGTATGAGAAAAGAATCTATTATCAATAAAAAAGAAGAAAGAGGGGGAGAAGGAAAGGGGAAGAAAGGGAGGCATGAAAGAAAGAAAGAAAGAAAGAAAGAAAGAAAGAAAGAAAGAAAGAAAGAAAGAAGGAAGGAAAGAAAGAGGGAAAAGAGTCAGGGCAGTGGTGGGTGGTGGCTCACACCTTTAATTCCAGCCCTCGGGTGGTAGAGAAGGCAGATATTTGTTACTTCAGGGCCAGCCTGCTCTACAATAGTGAGTTGGAACGGCAGCTCAAAAAAACATTTAAAATAAATAAATAAATAAATAAAAGTAGAAAAAGAAAAGCCTGGCAGAGCAATTTTTCTTTTAAGTTAACAA
This sequence comes from Alexandromys fortis, assembly GCF_014885135.2. Lineage (NCBI taxonomy): Eukaryota > Metazoa > Chordata > Mammalia > Rodentia > Cricetidae > Alexandromys > Alexandromys fortis. The sequence goes on from NW_026067908.1 coordinate 10,350,176, forward strand.
AGATCCATTTCTTTTTTTCATTTACATATTCTTGAATTTTTCCTTTTTTTTTTTCTTTCGCTTTTTTTTTTTTTTTTTTTTTTTTTTTTTTTTTTTGGCATAGAGCAAGGAGCCTAGGGAGTGGTCTAGCCTGGCCTTGAATCTTGGTTCCTCCACCCGTCTCTAAAGAGTGGAGGGGCCTGGGGGTGGTGGCGCACGCCTTTAATCCCAGCACTTGGGAGGCAGAGGCAGGCAGATCTCTGGGAGTTCGAGGCCAGCCTGGTCTACTAGAGCTAGTTCCAGGACAGGCACCCAAGCTACAGAGAAACCCTGTCTCGAAAAACAAAAAACAAACAAACAAAAAAAAGTGGAGGGATTGCAGGTGTGTACTCCTGGGCCCCATTGGCGGAGTTCTGAGGTCTCACCCAGGCTTCACATGACGAGCACTCTGCCAACTCTTTTTGTTTTGATTTGTTTTTCCAGACAGGATTTCTATGTGTAATAGTCCTGGCTGTCCTGGAGCTTGCTTTTGTCTCCTGAATGCTGGGATTAAAGGTGTGCTCCACCATGCCAGATCTAAAACCAGTCTCTTAATGTGTTTGTGTGAGGTGCAAAGTAGGAACATTCAGCGTCACCTTGAGCTTCAAATGCCTCCCTTGGCTGCTGGAGGGAGGGTTGTGAACACCCTGTGTGAACACCCCGTGATCCAACTTGGCAAGAACTCGGGCACTGGGATTCAGACAGTGACTCAGACTCCTCTTTGATTGCTTTGGGCTTTTCAGTACTCACTGTTAGCTTATTTTACACATCTCTTTATTGTATGTGCATGAGGGTATGGCCTGCACGCATGTAAGTGCACAACACGAGTGCACAGTGCAGTGAGGTCAGAAGATGCCATCAGGTCCCCTAGAATTGGAGCTGTGGATGGTTGTGAGCCACCCTGGGAGTAGTGGGAACCAAACCTGTGTCTGGACTGCTGAGCCATCTCTCCTAACGCCAAGTTACTCAGGTATTTTTGGAAGTCAGTACACAGGCACAATAGCAGTCTTTCTCTATTCTTTATATCATGTGTTTAATTTCTATTTACTTTTTACTTCTTTCTTCCTTTCTTTATTTCGTTTTTTGAGGCAGGGTTTCTCTGTGTGACAGACCTAGCTTGTCCTGGAACTAGCTCTGTGGACCAAGCTGTCCTTGAACTCACTGAGAAGAGCGGGCTTCTGGAGTGCTGGGATTAAAGGCGTGCCACCACGTGCCTTGTGTTTAGTTCTTAGGGCAGTGTTTCACCCAGCTGCTAAAATGTCCTTGAATTCCTCCTAATTCTCCTAATTTCAACTACTGAGCTGTCTTCCTAGCCCTTTGCTCAAGTGGATTTGACAATCCTCCTCTTTCCAAGTAGGGCTCCCGTAGTACAGGGTACTCGGGAACTCACCAAGCATCCTGTGTGGTCCACCCTTTTCCCAGACATTCTTCTTGAATGGCTTTATTACTTCTGGAATTTCGGGCTTTGAGACACTGACTGCAGCCAGGGTGGTGCAAGCTGACAATTCACTTCCTCAGACTCTAAATGCTGCCTGTGGCCCAGCTCACAGGGTGCATCCGGGGGATGGGATTGGGGAACAGTGGGAATGGGATTGAGAGGAGCAGCGACTAGTCAGCTGAGACAGCAGGGGACGTGTGTGTAATTGTGAGTTTCCCCGTGCCGTCTGCCAGGGCTTTCTTTTTTCTTTTTCTTTTTAGACTTATTTATTTATTTATTCATGTGTACAGTATTCTCAGTATTCTGTCTGCATGTATGCCTGCAGGCCAGAAGAGGCACCAGATCTCATTATAGATGGTTGCGAGCCACCATGTGGTTGTTGGGAATTGAACCTTTGGAAGAGCAGGCAGTGCTCTTAACCACTGAGCCATCTCTCCAGCCCCCTTTTTTTCTTTTTCTTTCTTTTTTTTTTTCCTTCAGTTTTTCAAGTTAGGGTTTCTCTGTCTTTGGAGCCGGTCCTGGGAACTAGCTCTGGTAAAATCAGGCTGGCCTTGAACTCACAGAGATTTGCCAGCCTCCACCGCCTCCGGAATTAAAGGCATGCGCCACCACACCCCTGAGTGCTGGAATTAAAGGCACGCGCCACCACCTCTAAAGACTCTACCAGGACTTTCATGACTTAATTTGTTTGTGTGGTGGTGGTTTGCTACAGAGGTATGACTAGGCCCTTTAGTGATTTCTTTGATAGGGAGGAAGAAGGGCTTCCTAAGCCTCAGCCTGAAAAAGTGTTCTTTCCAGAAGCAACCCCTAGATTCTGGATCCTGAGGATCTACAAGAATGAGTGACCTAAGCCAAGCCACACACCTACAGCAGATACTACAGCACCTGCTGAAGGAAGAGGCCTTCGCCATCAATGCTCTAGATGACCTGCCCTTGCAGCTCTTCCCTCCACTCTTCAAGGAGGCCTTCACCGGCAGACACACTAACGTCCTGAGGGCAATGGTGGCAGCCTGGCCCTTCCACTGCCTCCCCATGGGGTCCCTGATGAATATCTCCCACACAGACACTTTGAAAGCTGTGCTCGATGCGCTGGATTTTCTGGTTACACAGAAGGTTCGTCCCAGGTAGGTAAGACCCTTCTAATGGTGCTACAGGTCCAGTCAGGGGACAACCGGAGAGAGGGAGAGTGTAGTCATATGCCGATCTGAGCTTTCTCACTGTACCAGCATGGAGGACTGCAGGGCCTTTTGTTCTTTTGCTTTTCGAGTCAGGGTTTCTCTGTATGGCTTTGGAGCCTGTCCTGGCACTAGCTCTGTAGACCAGGCTGGCCTCGAACTCAGAGATCCGCCTGCCTCTGCCTCCGAAGTGCTGGGATTAAAGGCGTGCGCCACCACCCGGCAGGCCTCAGATCTTGTCCCAGAAGGGACAAAAGACAGTCAGGTATGGAGGACAGCTTAGTTCTGACACAGCCTCAGAGTGAGCCTGTCCCTGTGCTTCCAGGCAAAGTGGGATCAGGTAGGACTCACGGGAAGCATGGTGCGGGAAAACAGAACTGCGGATGCCAATGGGGAAAAGAGCCCTTCCCAGAGGATGAGGCCATGGGCGTGATGCCCAGCTATGAAAACCAACAGTTACATATGAGACAGTGGAGGATGGGAAGTGAGGGAGATGTGGAAGAAGAGCAGACTATGTAGGGTCTGATCCCAGCTCTTGCTGTTTCTACCTGTTTTCCAAGGAGGTGGAAACTCCAAGAGCTTGATTTTCGGAAAGTGCACTCGGACTTCTGGGACGGACAGGCTGGAGGCACAGAGATCAGCTACAGCCAGCAGGTCCTGAGCCAGGAGCAAACTCAGGCGTCCGATCCACAGTGCGCTGTGAAGCAGCCCTTGAGGGTGTTAGCTGATTTTGACCTGTGCGGGGAGCATCTCAGGAAAGCTGACCAATACCTGTTGAGGTGGGCCAGGCTGCGGAAAGGCTCGGTGCAGCTGTGCTGCAGGGAGCTGAAGATCGGAGCATCCCACGTCTCCACTGTCCTAGAGATCCTGAGCATCTTAGACAGAGACCGTGTCCAGGAGTTGGAACGGAATTCCTGGTGGCAATGGGGAATCCAGGCCTGGCTTGCACATTTCCTCAGACAGCTGGGAAATTTTCTGGGAATCTCCAAGACTGTCTTCAGCGGTGACTCGGCTCCACCAGACGTGAAGAGCTGTGTTACCGAGCCGGTTCCACAGTTCTCCAACCCTGACGGTCTCCAGCGTCTCTATATGAATAGCATCTACTGTCTAAAGGGCAACTTGAAGGCATTGCTGCGGTAAGATGGGACGATGTCCTGCAGACCAGAGCAAAACGTTTCTCTGTGCCCTGCAGATAGGGGAGGGACCCTTGGTATCTGACGGGCACAATGGATCCAACAGGGCTGGAGACCCCGTGAAAGAGTGGCCGCCTGCCTCTGTGTTGGTGTGGGAACGGCTGTGTGGGGCATCAGTAAGGGGCTGAGAAGCTGGAGCAATTCCTGGCACTAACACTGAGTGCCAGAGGCTGGGGTGAAGCACTGTGAATGGGGATCAAGTCTGCTGCTGACGTCTGTATCCAGAAGGTCTGCGGAGATACCCCGAGTACGTAATTAGGTCTTTAATTGGTTTGTTTGTTTGTTCAATGTAGCCCTGAGGGGGCCAGTACTGGGGATTTTGGCTTTAGTAAAGGAGTGTCAGTGTGTACATCCTGAAGCAATCCCACTATGATGTTGACTGGCCTTGGTGTAAAACACTGTGACCTGAGTGAGAAGGTATTGACAGCATCCTAATGTGCCTGCCTGTCGAGTAGTGAGACTGAACTTGAGCAATGCTAACCCGCCCATCATAGTGTCGACCGCGGCACAACGCTCTCCAACTCCACTTGCAAGAGCTCATTTCTTGTCTCTCCCTAGGTGCCTGAAAACCCCCTTGGAGAACCTGTCCATCACTCACTCCCAGCTCTCGCAGGCCGACTTGAATCATCTACCCCTGAGTCTAAACCTACATCAGCTCATACACCTGAACCTCAGCGGTGTGGTACTGTCCCATTTCAGTATTGAGCCCCTCTGTGTTCTTCTGGAGAGAGTCGCAGCCACTCTGAAGACCCTGGAATTGGAAGGCTGTAGGATGAAGGTCTCCCAGCTCAGTGCCCTCCTGCCTGCCTTAAGCCAGTGCACCCAACTCACTAAGATCGACTTCCACGACAATGACAGCTCCATGGCTGTCCTTCGGGACCTTTTCCACCACACAGCAAACCTGAGCCAGCTGGCCCTGGAGCTGTACCCTGCGCCCTGGGAGTGCTTTGATGACGAGGATCTTGTCCTCGAAGATAGACTTGCCAGACTTTGTTCTGAGCTCATGGATCTTCTCCGAGCCATAAGGCATCCCGGATCTGTCTGCTTTGCTGCTGGTGCTTGCTTTGTGTGTTATGACTAGAGAGCAGACATCTTTGTGGACAGAGGGAGAGGGCTACTGCTGGGCACTGGGAGGTGACCTCCAAAGGAGGGGGGTGTCATCAAATAGACGCAGAACGTTGTGGGAGAGAGGGGATTAGGAATAATGATGTGGCAGTTCAGTTGGAAGGGGAAGTTGCCATGGAGAACAATGGGACCATGGAGACAAGTGACTTAAGAGCCAAATAAAATTTGGTATTTCTAAAAGAAGCTTCCAGCAGTATCTATTAATGAAGTAGTTGTTCCTGGGTGGTGGTTTTGATTCACTTGTCAGACCCTGAAAAGGTGAATGCTCACCATCTGAGGTCCTTTTTTTAAAAAAATATTTATTCATTATTATTCAATATTCTGTCTGTATGCCTGCAGGCCAGAAGAGGGCACCAGATCTTATTACAGATGGTTGCCGGGAATTGAACTCAGGACCTTTGGAAGAGCAGGCAGTGCTCTTAACCACTGAGCCATCTCTCCAGCCCTCTGAGGTCCTGCTTGGTCACTATTGTCTCCATCCCTTATCTGTGAAAGGAAGGAACGAAGGAAGAACTTCCTGAACTAAAGGGAACCTAACAGATCCATAACAATGAAGAAATTCATATGTAATAAAAATCTTTCTTGGACAGGCGGTGGTGGTGCACACCTTTAATCCCAGCACTCGGGAGGCAGAGGCAGGTGGATCTCTGTGAGTTCGAGACCAGCCTGGTCTACAGAGCTAGTTCCAGGACAGGCTCCAAAGCTACAGAGAAACCCAGTCATGAAAATAACAAAAAATAAAAAATCTTTCCGACTAAAGAACATCCCAGGCCTGATGAATTCATAACAGAATTTTAACAGACATCCAAATGAGTACTATAGTCAATCCTTCTTAAACTATCAAAACAAAACAAAGAGCCAGCCTGACTGTAACACCAGATAAAGGGACAACAGCAACAATAAAATAGGTGACTATCCCTCATGAACATAGGTCCAGTGCTTTCGATGCAATACTTGCAAACACAACACGGGCATACATAAAAAAGACCATCCACCATAAACATTTATCTCTGAAGCAGCAATGTTTCAACATACCCATGACTTTTAGAGGCAAAAGTCATTGAATTGATATAATAGAAGTGGAAATAGCCTTTTACAAAATCCAACGTGCCTTATAGCTAAAAATCCAACTCAGCTTCTTGTTAGGGAGGACTCCAGGTTCCCGCCATCCACCTCAGCCCTTTCTCAGTTGCAACAAATTTATGTGGTGTGTTTGTGTTTTGTTTTTGTCTTCTACTACAGCTGTATTTGTTCTGATGCAACTGCAAAAAGCCCTTTCAGATACTGTGCGAGCGAGAACCTCATCCCTTTCACCCCAGGTCAGATGGAATTCTTTACACCAGTCCTCTGTTTTCTCTGTTTCCTTTGATGCGCTGTAGTTCCCTGCTGCTTCTGCTGGCTCACTTTGGAGCAGCGCCCCCTGGCGGTGGGACAAGGCACTGTCCCCCCCCATCAACCCTAAACCTACTTCCTCTCACTGGATCACTGGCTCTCAGGTTCCTACCCCTCTCTCTTTCTGTGAAGCGTCTCGGTTTCACTCTGCAGCCAACTGATCCGGCTTATTACTTTTTAACGCTTATTTTTCAAATGTCCAAGAATGCATGGGAGTAATCTCTTGATCCACTGCAGCAGATCCTGCTCAAATTCCCCTTCTGCTAAATGACCAAAGGACTTTCCTCTTCAACAGACCTAGGACTAACCCCCTCTTGCCAATGACTCTGCTCAGCTCAAAGCAGTTAAGAAGTTGATGTCGCTGTTTCCCGCTTCTTTTTTGTTTGTTTGTTTTTTGTTTTTTGTTTTTCAAGACAGGGTTTCTCTGTAGCTTTGTGTTTCCCACTTCTTTTGAGGCTCTTGCTCCCCAACTCTTTCTGAGCTTATGGATCTTTGCAATGATAGAATGCCTTGGCTATAAACCAAGATGCCTAGGAAATTACAGACAATCTTGCTCCGCAGTTACTGGGCAGCCCAGAAAGGAATATCTGTCTCACCTGAGCAGACAATTTCAGGGAGGAGAGGCTGCAGGAGAGACCTGGGCTACAGCTGCAACACTTTCCTCATTCCCAGCCCCCACACCGCCGAGGCTCGCAAGCCTACAAAGGACCACAGCCAGCTCTTTTCCCCTGGCAGTCCCCCTCATTTCCTATGGGAGAGAGGCTGTCCTTCACTGTGTACTCGAATGCAAACAGTCCAGTCTGCTGAAGGTCAGACTCCAGTCTTTTTCTGCCTTCTCTCTTTTTAAGCTGACTCATAAATCCTACACTTTCAAGTTATAGGTATTTACCAACTGGATATGAAGAAAAGCTAATGTTTTACCTGTACTATGATAACTATGGCTAGTTAGCAATAATGGATTGTTTATTTCAAAATAGCTAATTGAGAGCATTTCACATGTCCCCAACACAAACTTAAAATGGCTGAAGTGATGGCTCTGCGGTCACCATGATCTGACCACTGTTTGTCAGACGTATGTATTATCTGTCACACTGCACCCTATACATGCACAAAATTCCTAGGTGTCCATTACATTTTTAAAGATATTTTAAATCGAGGCTGGAGAGACGGCTCAGAGCTTAAGAGCACTGGGTGCTCTTCCAGAGGTACTAAGTTCAGTTTCCAGAAACCACATGGCGGCTTGCAGCCTTCTATAATGAGATCTGGTGCCTTCTTCTTGTGTGCATAATAAATAAATCTTTTTTAAAAAGATATTTTAAATCAAAGGTAAAATAAGGATATTCTCAGACAGTATCTAAAAGAATTGATCATTGTTGATCCACACTATAAAAAAAATACTAAAAACTTCACTGAAGGGATACTATACCAGAGAAAAGAAAGCTACAAGAAGGGATAGCATTTCAGAAGTCCAGCCAGAAAGACTAAAGAGAAAATAAAACCTTGAGTTTGATGTTTATAAAGTACACAGAAACTACCGGTTGTGGGGGCACAGGCCTTTAATCCCAGCACTTGGGAGGTAGAGGCAGGTGAATACCTGTGAGATGGAGTGCAGCCTAGTTTACATAGTGTGTTCAGACTAGTCAGGACTAGATGGTTAAAGTCTGTCTCAAAAAGAAGAGGGCTGGAGAGATGGCTCAGCCATTAAAGGCAAGGCTCACAACCAAAAAAAAAAAAAAAAAGAGGGGGGGGGGGGAAGGAAGGAAGAAGGGAGGGAGGGAGGGAGGGAGGGAGGGAGGGAGGGAGGGAGGGAGAGTTGCACAGAAACCAAAATATCAAACAATAACAAAAAAGGCAGGAAAGGAATTGTTACACATCTGAGAAATACAAATTAAGAGTAGAAACAACAACTGGACAGTCACAAAGCCGAAAAATCCTGAGTGATGGCATGTGATCTACAGAGCAAAAGGGGCAAAAGGTGGTGCTGATGCAATCCACAGCTGTTTGGCAGGAGGTAACAAAGCTACATCAGATCAGAATCTAGGCAATCTTGTTTCTAGGTATCCCCACAAGGAGAAACACATACAAATTTATGAAGCTATGTGCTGAAAGTCTCTGTAGCAACATGGTATATCCAAGAAAAACTTTGGTCACAAATATAAAAATTAATTACAACAAACTGTTAATAGTCACTAAAATTAAGGAAGGAGTGTGGTGATAAAAACCAAATGATTTAAACATGAAAATGTGGTCAACTGCAAGTTAAAGTAAGTATAAAAAAGATACATAAATCAATTTGAGTTGGGTTTAACACTTGCAACCAAGTACTGAGAAGTAATTTTGCAAAAATATGTGTCAGAATGTAATTGTCTGTGAGAATGCCCATTTCAGAATTGCTAATATGAGGTTATAAATCATCTAGATATCCTGAAGTTTGAGCTGTTAAAAATCATTATGGTTTTAAGAGTCTTGTCTTTTAAGATTTATTTTTAGTTAAGTAGATGGAGGGGTATGGGTACGTGAGCATGGATGTCTGCTGAGTTCAGAAGAGGGTGTCAGGTCCCCAGGAGCTGGAGTTAAGGCAGTTGTGAGCCTCTTGAAGTGGGTGCTGGGGACCAAAGTCTAGTGCTGTGGGAGAGCATCCAGTGTCAGCCACCGAGCCATCCCTCCAACCCCTAAGTCATCTTTATAAAAGGATACATTGTAATTAGTAAGCAATCACTAGCTGTTACTCTAATTACATAGTAATCCTAATTGTATAAAGCTTTTAAGACACATGGTGGGGCTGAGAATAGGTCTCAGCGGTAGAGCACTTGCCTAGCACTAGCAAGACCCCAGGTTTGATCCCTTCCCTGAAAGGACACACCCACCACCGTGTAATGATAATAGAGGAGGTTTGGGGACTGGTAACTGCTGACTGAGCATCAAAGGAAGCCATTACTCTTTACCTTTTTAAATTAAAAATAAATGTCAGAGCACAGTTTAAAATAGCAAAAATGCAAAATACTAGAAGCCTAAATAACAAAGCGTGATAATGACTCATTCCAAGAGAAGACTAAACACGCCAACAAAGAGCTCTAAGGGAATAAGATGGTTAACCTTTCTTAATGATTCGGGTGGGCATCTTTCATCACAGGTGGTAGCCATACTGCTAGAGCCCAGTGTGCATCTGGGTAAGTGGGATTCAGTGACCATGAGAAGGATTTTAGATCTTGGAGTTTCCAGACTCCTACCAGATGCGAGACGAATGTTCATAGGAATTCCAAGGCTCATTCAAAGGCCAACAGCAGATATAAACTTTATATTAACTATTTACATAAACTATAAGGTTATGGGTAAAGTAACCAAGTAACCTAAGTCCACAATAATTCTCCTTTGACTTTCACCTCTCAGGATCCTAACCCTGATCCTGCACAATGGAAAGATGAAATCATATGTCTCTGTGACTATGATGCTAACCCTCAGACCTGTGAGGACACACAGAGAAGCAGGGTAATACATCTCCCAGTGCTTAGGTTTATAACATTTATTATCATACAAATTCTCATGAAACAGAAAGACTTCCTTGCCCAGAACTTAGACACAAGTTCCAAGAGTAGAAGATGTACAATATAGGAATCTCACTACAAAATTAAACATCTTCCAAGTTCATTCTCAGGTCCATGTTTTTTGGATAAATATTTTACTTACAACAAACCCACTTAGATCTTTGTAACATTGAAATTTAGTGTTACGCATCTTCTGCTCTGTGTAGTTTGAAAAATAGACATTTTCAAGTGCAACTTTCCAAAATAAATACTGATAAATTTTATATAAAAATAATTTATTCGATACAAACCCCATCCATGGAATCCACTTCAGGTTGCTCATAGAAACCTGTGTCACAGTGTCTCAGTTGTAACCCGTTGGAGTTTAAGTTGCTCACTCAACATTGACGATGCATGCAGAAGCCTTGACTGTTACAAACTCAAGGCTCAAGGGAGTAAACTCGCTGCCTGGGTTGCCTCCGTCTCACAGATGGCTCTTCACAGGCTTTGTAACTACACCAAGGGCTTTCCCACCTGCAGCCTGAGCTTAATCATGCTATGGTGCGCCATTTTCATTTTGTGCTTTAAAGTCCGGGAACGGGTTTTTCCGAGAAACTACTTCAGAGCATTAAAGCAACTATTAAGATGAGTGTTGGAGGATGAACAAAGATAAATTTCCTCTGAGAGTCACCCGGTATCAGAGATCTGCTCACATCCACGGGAAGGGACATAGAGCTGTAGGCGCAGCAGCTCTTGATTTGTCTATCTGCTGCCCACGCTCCCGATGTGCATGCCTCTCAATTCTCCCAGCCTAAAGTTTATTTTCCTGCGGTTCTCGGTAGCTAACGTCAACACTACTAGAGGGATGTGAACATATGCTTGGCATTGGCAGGAAAGGGGTTAATTTTACAGGAAAAAGTATGAGAAGAATTGCCAGACTGACAAGGCAAAGGGCAGAAATCCTAACTTCAAGTCCAGGCTCTCCCACTGGCTTGGGAACTTTACCCAAATCTTTTTTAGAAAGAAAGGGACCTCTCTTGTCAAATGCAGAGCATCTACAGAAGGAGCATAAGGCTGCATTAGGAGCCTGACTCTCAGAGAGACAGTGCGGCTTCTGGTTTTTCATCTTTGTTCTTCGGAGTTTGGGTGTTGATCTAGGAAACATAAAATCCTGCCATTGCTAATACATGATTTCTCTTCTCACTGTTTGGAGTGAGCCATGGCTCACACGATGAATTCACTTTCTATAATTGAATTTAAAGAGAGTGGTTGTTTTTCAGTTTGAGACCTTTAAAAGACATAGTCAAAACTCCACAGTCATCGCAGGTTTATTTTGTTGTTGCTCTTTGGGTTGTTTGCTTTTTGCTTGGTTGGTTGGTTGCTTGGTTGATTGGTTGGTTTTTCAAGACAGAGTCTTTCTGTGTAGCCCTGGCTGTCCTAGAACTCACTCTGTAGACCAGGCTGGTCTCGAACTCAGAGATTTGCCTGCCTCTGCAATGACACGAGGTCTGGAATGACAGGCATGCACCCCCACTGTCCAATTTCATCACAAGATTTTAGAGGTCGAGTGTGGAAGTTGTTTCTCAGTGAATTAGAGCTCTTGGCAGGCTGACGTGAGGCTTGGGGTTAACTCCAAACACCAAAGATAAGTTCAAAAACTACTGAAAAACAAAACTCCAAAATTCATATTGAACTTCTTGATCCCTTAAACATTTATAGGAGCCTTGGAAAGAAAAGTGGGATTATTCTGGGTTATCAAACATCACATATTTTCCCTAAATTTTACAAAACTTGATTTAGCAACAATTTTCACAAGGACCCAGTGACTAGCATGCAGCAACAGTGAAATCATTTTTCACAAGTGGAAATCAGAACCCAAGTTACTGGCAATAAACTTGACATTATTCTGTGGGTACCCATAAGCCAAAGCCTGCAGCTCAGTTCTGCTCTGACTATGACGGCAAATGTCAGTCAATCTTGCCAATGTGATTTGTGTTCTTAGAAGGAAACTCATCTTGGCACAGCAATGAGCTCACATTCCTACGCTCTTCCTAGACTCCTCTAGCCCAAATGCGCACAGTATCAACGCGCTCCCATTCCTATGCTGTCCCTAGACTCCTCTAGCTCAAACCGGCAGCATTTCAATGACTGCTGGATCTATGAATTCACTGGCACCCACACACCATTTTTGCTCCTGTGCTGAACAAAATACCCATTGGTTTCTCTTACGCACTGATCTGGGCCCAGAAAGCCCAAAGCCACACTTTCCCCGCAGACATGCCCAGTGGTTAATCTCTAGTTATACACTGAGTGGGGAAAAATTTTAAATTTCGCACCTTTCCTATACTATACCTTCAATTAATAGGCTTTAGCAATAGGCAAATATTAAAAGTGATAGATTTCAATTTCAACATGTAATAATTTATTACTGAAAACCGGTGGAAACAAAAATTTTCCTGTATCTTTGCACAGAACACCAACTGTGCTCTTCGGCCTTCTCATGCCAGAGCAGGCATCAGCTGACGGTAGGATCCTGGGCCATTTTACTAACTCAGGGCATATGACAGTTTCATTGAACATGAAGTCTGGGAAAAAAAAATCTAATTACGGCCAAGGATCTGTCTTATCACTTATCGCTGCTCACCATGAAGCTATGGCAGGGCGGGATCTACTTAGGTTGATGGTAAAACCAACACCCCAGTCTCAGGTCAGCATGAAAGGCTGCTGACGCTCGGCAGTACGTTAGCATACCGTTAGCACTAATGTATTCACTCTGACGATACTGATACTCTTGGAATTCTTCTTGATAGTGGACACCTGAACGTGCAGGTTTTTTTTTTTTTTTTACCTGATTTCTTGTTTGCTAGGCTGTCTTTGCGTCATCTTGCTACATCAAACACTGAAATAAATAATACATCCCCACATCGGTTTTCAAGTCCAAGACTAGGTCTCAATTATTCAACCATCACCCTGTTTCCTCTCACTGGGTCTTCTTTGATAAGATCAGTTGTTTTGATTTCAAAGCAGGGCAATGTAAGAGCTAGGTCTAAAACTCAGTCAGTAGCATTTAAAAGATGCAAACTAAATCTGAATTCTGGTTCCATCGATCATTAAGTCTGGGACTTGGGACAAATGACTTAATGGCCTTATCCTTGGCAGGGGATAATGATACAGCAAAAATGTGGAGCCTGTCCCTCCTGCAGTCACTGCAGTAAGCAAGTTAAAGTACGCAAACTGTAGAGTACAGCGGTTGCTTTAACTAGTGATAGCCAATGAGGGGAGAACTAGCAACCGGGTGGAGACAGAGAGCGACGGTGACCCTAGAGAGGCATGCAGTGGCATTTGGCAGTCCCTCAGAAAACAATCACTCCCGTGTACTCTAGTTGAGGCTGGCACCCTGCTCTCCAGGCTGCTCACACTGCCATCCCAGTGCTGGTGACGAAAGTGTCATTCTAACAGAAACTTGCCTCCTTCGTCGCGGATCCTGGCTTTGCTGCAACGTGACGGGCTAACCCGTCCCTCTTCAAAAGTGTAACTTCTTAGAGTAGGGTTCAATTCTCTAATTATATTCAACATTTAATGGCAGGAGACTTCAAAGAACACAGTCGGGTGGTACAAAGTACAAACATGTCACACACGTCCGAAGCACACAAGGACACCTGGCCAGTTTAAATGTGCACGTGCCCATGTGTGAAATTGCACAACACAAGACAATTCAAGGTAAGGCAAAAAAAAAACTCCCTTGAGACAATTATATCTCAGGGATCTTAGAAGTAAGAGACCACCCCGGTCTAGCTTGACAGTATATTCAATGAGAGTCCATCTACATTGCTAGACTCATGAAGGCTTCCTTCTCTGTTTTGTCTGTGTTAGTGAGAGAAGACAGACACAATTAATTTGGAAACAATCATTTTCACACTAGACTCTGACGCTTGTCTCCCACATCCACAGCAATAAAAGAATATGTTACACATGATACGCCCTACGAGCACACAACACTAGAGACTGCTTGAGCGAGATTACACAGTGAGGTCACACATCTTCGTCTCCAGTATCTTATGACTGTGAGCGGAACAGGTTTGAAACTGCGGCATGTAAGGTACGAAGGTCTTCTTAGCGGAAGTTCCTAAATTCAAGTTATTTTCTACAAAGTGTGAGCAACTCTCCTGGAGGATTCGGATGTCACTAAACAGACAGTGGGCTGGGAATGGGCACAAGACTCCTGAATCGTCAGTCAAAAACATATCAGTCTCTCTTTTTTTGATGGAGGTGACCCCTAAATAGTAGATAGACTTCTCACTCGGATCTTCTTCAGGGAAATTCCCTTCCAGTTCCAAAAGTTCATCCAACCCCGAGGATGAAACTGGTGGAGAAATCGTGTTGGGTTGCTGATCTGATAACAGGAAAAATGCCTGTGCCTCTATCTCCCAGGAGCTGCCAGGGAAAGATGCTCTCAGTGGGGAGTGCTCGCTGGAGATGCTCTTGCTGACAGAACCGTGTAGAAGCTCTTGCTCTTCCTCCGTTTCAACCGTTTTCGAGTGGCTGACGAGCGTTGCATATTTCACTGAGGATTGTCTCTGACATTCATCCTCACAAGTTACCTGGGTGCTTGGAGCCCCAGAGAAGGTGGCACTGTTACACTGGTCACTAACACAAAGAGAACCTCTCTCAGGGTCTGGCGTGGTCAGAAGAAGCGAGACCATAGCTGCTGGTACCATCTCATCTTTATTTTTCCAAGCTGGATCGACGCTGATTTCTTCTGAAATGGGTTCGGGCTCCAGAAGAAGAGGACCAAATATCACTGACTCTGCATGCTTGGTGAAAAGATGCTCAAATGTTTCCGGCTAAAAGAAAAGACACATTTTAATGTTCAGTTTGCTACAACTTCCATTCTTTCACACTTGCAGAAAGGCCAGCGTATAAGGTTAAAACCAAGGGACACCAGCCAACTACAAATAACACAATTTGGGGTTGAAAACTTGAAATATCAAAAACCAGAAAGAGAGAGTCAGTCTTGGCTTTCCAAAGTCAGACTTGTGTTTGTCAAATGGTACAACCATAAACACACAACTCACTCTTCAGTGGTAAAAATGAGCGGGATATTCCATTATGGCCATGGCTACAAATAAGTGAGCCATAGCTGCAAATGCTTCAGCCTCCATGGAGCCTGGGCACTGTGACTGGAGAATTCTCTCCTCAGAAAAAGCCGTTCTATGTTATAGTGGTCATCCACTATATTTTATAAGCGATTCTATCTGATAACAACTTCTACAAAATGACTTCTGAAAAAAGCCATTCTATGTTATAGCAAATTCCACAAAATTAAAATTTGATCTCTAGGCATGAAAACCAACCAACAAACAGAAAACCAGGTTGGAATACAACTGAAGGAGTGAAACAAGTTTTCTAGAGAGTACCAACAACTGCTTCATACCGTAGGATACCATGCAGAGGGGGAGTAACTGACTCTCATACCTGCCTCTGGCCACAGTGAGAATCTGCTTGAGGGTAACTGACAACCAATGGCACTTACTTGCTGAAGATGATGAAAGAGACACTGACAGACTTGAACACTGTTATTCCTTATACATAACTTCATGTAAAGATACATCCTATGGGACACATGGAATGAAGACAAACACACAAGACAAATGTACAGCATGTTTTCTTTTTATAAGAACAAGGGTTACATAACAATGAAATCCTGTCAAGCAGCTACAAATCAAAAATCTGCGTGCAAATAAGCTCAGTACAAACAATGTAAACTTAAAACATAGAATTCAAATAAAAATACTGCAGATATATCACACTGAATGGATCAGACAACTAAGTAGAGTACATTCAGTTCATAGATCATACGTGTGATTTAGCTTCTGAATGTTACAGTTTTTTTAAGCTAATAAAATGAATTCTGAGTTATGGCCTGAGATAGCAGTATACTCAAATGTTCTTCACAATGGCAAGCATATCCCATATAAAAACACAGCAGTTGCAAACTCTTAGCTGAAATATATTAGTGATTAAACAGTAGAGGAATAAATATACTGAACCCTAACTATTGTAATGGCATAGACCTATGTCAGTGTTAAAATACTGATTGACAAACACTGCTAAAATGCTACGAGAAGAAAATGGATCCTACTCCCACACTGTTTCTGACAGGAATCTGTACATTTGTGACTTCCTCCAAACATTCTATTTTCCCCTTAATATTTCTACTACATATATTGCTGAATTTTTTAAAAAGTTGAAACAAGCTTGACATCCGATCCTTTCATTTTGCTTCTTTCTACCAATATGGAAAAATAGAAACAACATATAGCATGCGGTTGAGTTCATGTGTGTTTTTCAAATGATCTGTTCCATCTCCTCCGTGGGGCCTAAACCTTCTTTTTTAAAAAATATTTTTTTATGGTTTATTTAACTTTATTTTATGCGCATTGGTGTGAAGGTGTCAGATCCCCTGCAACTGGATCTTCAGACAGTTGTGAGCTGCCATGTGGGTACTGGAAATTGAACCCGGGTCCGCTGGAAGAGCAGTCAGTGCTCTTAACCACTGAGCCATCTCTCCAGCCTCGGGCCTAAACCTTCTTAATGAACAGCTAATAGTGGAACAAGTCATGGGCATCTTAAAAAGCATCCACGTGGAAGGTTTAAATAAGAAACACTTTGTAACCACACATTACGGAACTATATATTATCAATGGTCACAGAACTTCTTCAAAGTATGTTTGTTCAAAATTTATTTCACTCTGTGGATATAAGAATTAAAAAACAACCTTTCACAAGTTTGCAGCTAGACATTATAGTACAATGATGTCTGTTAATATTAAATGAAGGAAAGGGGGTACAACCCTCCTAGTGTCTTAACTTTCTTTAGATTTCCAAATAAAATTACCAATCACATCTAAGTGGCCCACATATCTTAAATTTGAATGTTATCTGTGTCCATCGATTTGGTTTAGTTTGAATGTAAGCAATAAAGTCTATACTATATATTAATGTCATACAGATATGGCAAGACATCTGTTTTTCAGGGAGAAAAGCCCTGTCCTCACCAGGACCTACTTGTAAAATCCCAGAAAGTCTCCCATTCTTGCACACCTTCCTGTCTGCCAGAAGTCTTCGGCTGATTCAGTGGAAATAAATTGATTTATGGAGGTTGTTACTCTCTTCTGCTCTGGGCAATTTGACCTGCGTGTGTAGGGTTATCCTGAAATGAAGGATAGCTTCCACTGGTGTGTGTGTGGGAGGGGGATATCCTGATATGAAACATAGCTTCCACTGGTGTGTGTGTGTGTGTGTGTGTGTGTGTTTTTATCCTAAAATGAAGGATAGCTTCCACTGGTCTGTGTGGGGTTATTCTGATATGAAACATGGCTTCCATTGGTGTGTGATCACCGCAAGCCACAACTTCTGGCTTTCTTTAAACTAAAATAAGAGTTAGAACTTAAGTCATGTTCAAGACTATAGAAAACTAAAATTCCTAGATTATTCCAAGTTTGGTACACAAAAGCCATGTTATTCAAAAGAATCTGAAATTCATGAATTTATAAGTGTCCAAAAAATCTAGTAGAGAAGCTTTCACACATAGAAATAGAAGCTAAATACCTTCCCTGTAGTGGGGGGGCGGGGCGCTGTCTTTGCAAAGCTGGATGTCAGAAGTTGCCTGTTTGAGCTCCCTAGTTCCAGCAATCTTGACTACATTTCTACCACATTTGGAAAGAGAATATGTTCTGACCGCAACAGTCACACCATTAACATTTTATGACCAGAAAAATAAAAATTTGAAAGTAGAGACCATGATTATTAATATCAAACTTTAGGTGTTCTGATAATTAAGCATATACCCCAAATGAAGTACATCAAACCCACATAGTGGCCACAAACGTACATGTCTCTATTAAGTTCATCATATGTTAGTTCTTAGTAATTCAAACAATAGTTTGGGTTTGTTTCCCTCTTTCAAAATGTAAACATCTTCTAATACTCTATGGACTGTTGGGAAGTTGGTACATTGGGTTCATCTGTGGTGGTCATGAGAGACTTCAAAGAATGTCCGTTCTCTGTTTAAATAAAATAGAACAAAATAAGAAAGCAAAATAAAATGGTCATGCAGAAAGCCAACGACAAAAGATTCCAACCCCTCTCTTTCCATGGACTCAGACTCTATGTTCTTGTGTTGTGTTACAGTGATATGCATAGGAGAGGGGAGGGCCAGGGTCGGGAGGGACTTCTTTCTCCTTACAGAATGCCAGGGATAGTCTAAAGACAGACCGATCACTCCAGCAGGGAAGACTGCGGCAGCAGCAGCAGAACAGGTAAAAGAACAAGGACTCACAGAAGAAAGAGGATAAAATCCACAGCAACACTGAAGAGTGTGAGGGGTGGGAAAGGATAAGGGTTAAGTGATGAGAAGAAAAAAGTAAAAGAAAGACAATAGACTTTGTTCCCCGGGTGCTGATTTTTGGGAAATTAAAGTGATGTGACAGGCATGCGGGAAATGGAGAAGAGGAATAACAATCTTTTCTTTTTTTTTTTAAAAAAAAAAAAGGTAGTTCAAAAAGTTTCTGTTTGAAGAAAAAATGAAAAAGTAAGTTTTTCTAAAGTTGCAGAGAACTGAGAAAGTCAGAGAGCAGGGCAAACCTGCCAATGCCCATGAATCTCTGGCAGCATCCTCACGCTGCTCTAGGAGCAGACAGAATTTAGGGATAGAAAAGTGACCTGCTGAGATTAAAGGCAAAACAGTTGAAAGTCTTGGCGACTGGGGGAGGAGAGAGGCAGGAGACTACAGTGTCAATAGTCTATCCTAAGCTACACACTTGTATTCCTCTCCAACTCTTCAAAGGGCAGACAGAAGGGCCAGGGCATGCACCCAAACAAACACTGGCACCATGCTTCCTGCCAGCAGGGGTGGTGGGCGGCTCAGAACAGAGAAAGGTGGAAAATGACGAGCTGTCCCATGGGAAAGAGGGGGGGAGGCGGTTCACTAGGCTGAGTTCCCAGAATGGAGACACCACTAGGCCAATGGTGAGCTGGGATACTTGCCAGGAAAGCTGCAGACACGACATGCAACCAGCCCAAGAGAGAGAAGCATGCTGCAGTCAATGCAGCTGGAAGGAGGCGAAGATCTGAAGAGCCTTTTGACATCAGCCATGGAGAAGCAGAATTTGGAGTTTGCCCTGATGGGTTTCAGTCTTTGGTCCAACATTTCCTCAACATGCTACCTTTCTTCCCTTCTGGAATGGCAATATATAGTCTGTGCCATTGTATGTTGGAAACATGTGATTGGCTTTTTGATTTTGGTTTTTACAGGTTTTACAGCTAAGGGATTTCCTTGAGTCTCAGAAAAGACATGGCCTTTGGACTCTGGAATGGTGTAGAGACTATGAAAAACTCTGGGAATTTTTGAGTTGGACTGAATGCAGTTTTCATTATGATATAGCTGCAAGTCCAGGGAGTGGAATGTGGAGGCTGAATGAAAATTGCCCCCACTGGCTCATCTATTTGCATGCTAAGTTCTCAGTTTATGGTTTGAGAAGGATTAGAGGGATCGAGAGGTATGACCTTATTGAAGTAGGTGTGGTCTTGTTAGAGGAGGTGTGCCCCTGGGGGTGGGCTCTGAGGTTTCAAAAGCCAACCTCAGGCCCAATGTCTCTCTTTCTGTCTTTCATCTTGGTTCAGGATGTAAAGCTCTGGGCTACATCTCCAGCACCATGCCTTCCTGTGTCCTGCCACATTCTGCACCGTGATGACAATAGACTAATTTCTAAAACTCTAAGCAAGCCTTCAGAGTTGAATGAATTCTTTTATTTTTTTAAAAAATTTTTTCCTTTAAATTTATTATAATATACAATATACTGTCTGCATGTATGCCTGCAGGCCAGAAGAGGGCACCAGACCTCATTACAGATGGTTGTGAGCCACCATGTGATTGCTGGGAATTGAACTCAGGACCTTTGGAAGAGCAGGCAATGTTCTTAACCTCTGAGCCGTCTCTGCAGCCCCGAATGGTTTCTTTTATAAGAGTTGCCTTGGTCAAAGTGTCTCTTCACAGCGATAGAACACTGACTAAGACAGAATTGCTTCTGGTGTAATATAAGCGAAAGAAATGAAAATGTTAAAAGAGGAGAAAATTAATTTTAGGGAAAAGTTAGAGATGAGCTTAGATGTTTGGGTCTTATAGGTATAGGGCACATCCATAAAAAGTAATGCTCCTACAAATCAGGATTTGAAAAGTAAAAGGAAATTTATAGATTTAAAATATATTACTTAAAAAACTACTGAATCAGGCTGGGCAGTGGTGGCGCACGCCTTTAATCCCAGCACTCGGGAGGCAGAGACAGCCAGATCTCTCTGAATTCGAAGTCAGCCTAGTCTACAGAGCTAGTTTCAGGGCAGCCAGGGTTGTTACACAGAGAAACCCTGTCTTGAAAAACCAAAAAAAAAGAAAAAGAAAAAACTACTGAATCTGAATTGATTTTTAAAAACATTGGGTTTCTATTGGCTGTTTCCTTTGCAGTATGCCCTGGGATATATATTTGCCTATCTATTCCTTTGTCTTGAAATAAATATGCCATATTTTGATAATTCATTTATTATTTGAAGGTCATTTGGATTTTTTATTCAAATTCAGGTTATTATTGACAATTCTTTTATGAATTTTCATAAATACATATTCGTGCAAAAGTTTCTTCATTCTTTTGGTAGAAATGTTAGGGTAGATCGCTAAGTCCTGTTTCAGATGGAAAGACCTGCCAGACTCTCCAGAGCCTGCACTGTCTTTATATTCCCAAGGGCAGTCAGAAAGCTTCAGTGTCCCTACTGACTAGTATCTCTGGCTTTTCTGTGATGGACAGCCCACAAGCTGTGGAGGGTACCTTGTGGATTTAACTTGCATTTTTCTGATATTTAAAGATGTTGACTATGTGTTCACTTGTAAATATAAAGGGGATTTTGTCTTTTATAGATATGGTCTCTAGAAAAATCAGATCCTGTACCTAAAGTTTTTTTATTGTGTTAAAATAAATGTAACATCC
This sequence comes from Alexandromys fortis, assembly GCF_014885135.2. Classification (NCBI taxonomy): domain Eukaryota; kingdom Metazoa; phylum Chordata; class Mammalia; order Rodentia; family Cricetidae; genus Alexandromys; species Alexandromys fortis. Next base: position 10,371,080 of record NW_026067908.1, read on the forward strand.
AATCGACCATCTCATTTATCTTTGAGTGTGTCATTTAGTGAGTATTAACCACACTAGGGGACACAATGGTAATATGAAATTAATGGCAAGAATTATCACTTTGTCAGAGGAACTTGGGTGTGAATCCAGGTTTTAATAAGACCTGGTTGGGTATGTAGTCAGGGCAAGCTACCAACCCACCCTCAACCTGTCTTGTCATTGATTCTTTTTATTTATTTATTTATTTATTTATTTATTTATTTATTTATTTATTTATTTATTATGTTCTGTCTGCATGCATGCTTGCAGGCTAGAAGAGGGCACCAGATCTCATTAAAGATGTTTGTGAGCCACCATGTGGTTGTTGGGAATTGAACTGAGAACCTCTGGAAGAGCAGTCAGTGTTCTTAACCTCTGAGCCATCTCTCCAGCCCCTTGTCATTGATTCTTAATGGTGTATCTTTGTTACACCCTAAAAATACATAAACATTACATATACTGAAAAAGAGAAAGTGAATTATTTGCAAAGGTAAAGAGAAATCTCTCACAAATGGGGATATTCATAACCCTCTGTCTTTTAAAAATAATTTACACATTAGGGACTGGAGAGCTGACTCAGCAGTTAGCAGCGCTTCCAGATCTTCCAGGGAGCCTGGGTTTCTTTCCCAGAACCCAGGTCAGATAGCTTCTGTCATTTCCAGCTCTGGGTCCTCTGGTGCCCTCTTCAGGCCTCTGTGTGTAGCTGCACACATACACACATAAATTTTTTTTAAAAAAAATTCACTCCAATTTCCAAGACTCTGAAAGTTTAGGGTGGTCTTTCAATTTACTTAAAATCTCTGCCAGATGATCTGATAAATACAGCATCCTCCTCTGCTCCAATAGGGGGAAGTGAGACACCAGGTAAGCCAGAGACTAAAGACGGCCACTGATTGACCCGGCCTAGGTCCTCTCATTTCTGCCAGGCATTTGGAAAGGAGGGCACGTTAATCTGGTACAGGCTCAAACTGTAATTGCTGAGGTCAGTCTGGCCATGCCCTGTCTTGAGTAGAAGTTAGATTTCCTTTCCATTAAAATATGAAGATAAAATGCCGAATATGCCATGCTGGACGGTGAGAGGATTTTAGCTTCCTTTAGAGGCAGCATCATGACTGCCTTGAAGCTTTACGATTTTTATTTAGATGGGCATTTGGTTGTTTTAACTTAGAAAAGAAAACTTTGTAGGTAAGAGGAAAATGTGCCTAGTCTGTTCTCTGTGTTTCCAGTTTGAGAACACATCGCCAATTGACTGTGAGAGTATCTACAATAACACCATGAAGTCAGGTAACGACTCCCCACCATCTGGGTCTGACTGAAATACCATCCCTCTTTCTTCTTTCTCTTGTGCTTGTTTGTTTCTATGTAACCCAGGCAGGCCTCAAAACCACCATGTAGCCCTGGAACTCACAACAACTCCCACTCCTTCTGCTTTCCAAGACCTTGGATATGTATTCCAGGTGTGCACCATCACAACCAGACCAAATGTCACTCTCTTAATCATGCCCCCTCATACCCATCCATACCCTAAGACAGGTTTCCACATCCTAGCCCTCAGCACACTGGAGCTTAGACCTGCGAAGTGATTTCTAATGATAACCTGGTAAGGGTTTATCGTCCCCCACCGGACTGTACAGTCCAGGAACATACAGAGTGTTTCTTACCAATATAGCCCCGAGGTATAGCAAAAGTGACTGGCAAAGGACAGGTCTTCAGTAAAATTACAAACTGAGAAAATGAATACACGGGAAGTGAAAAAGGAACAAGTGTCACAGAAGCCAAAAGAGAAGTTCTGATTCCTTCCACCTAGCCACTCTTGGTGGACCCTGCTCTTGGAAGACAAGGAGGATGTCTTAAAAGCCTGTTCTAGAGTTTCGCGGCAATCGCTCCTTATCATCTGTAAGCACTCGCCCTGTGCCCACTGCACACATCTGTGGATGATGCGCGTGTGCATCCGGGATGCCACCACGATCATGAGAAATGCGATCGCACGAATCAGTTGTGGAAGGAAAAGAAGAGCGGTATTTTGTGAGTTGAAAACAACTCGGGAGCACCCCTGAAATAAAAGGAGCCCCGGGAGAGAGGCTGGGAGGGCACAGCGGGGGAGTCAGAGGCAGAAGAAGCTAGCATTGGAGAAAGCAAAGATGCCACAGAGCGCATGCTTATATGCAAAACCGCACAGCTGCCGCTTCTGGAAACAGGCTGTTAGTTCATCTGATGGGGGACTCTGACTCAAGCAGCTGAGCTGCTCATGGTGTGTGCACGGGCACCTGCTTCTCATGGACTGGCTGCAATGCTGTATCCTGTTCACCGCAAGTCGCATGCCATTTGAAGGCTGGGGGATCAGGTTAGTGGGTTGCTGGCAGCATTTTTTTTTTTAAATGAAAGAGTTAAAAAGTTTTTTTCTCTCTTCTCTTCCCAGCAAGATGTTTTCCACAAAATTTCTCCCATTTTTCCATGCCTATATATCTGTGCTAGGCTGGAAGAGAAAACATATTTCTCCCCGTGGGTCGTGTCAATATCTAGAATAGCTACAATTAGAATAAATTCCAATTGGGGAAGCTAATCCTGGGTCTAGAATAAGATACCTCACCAGTACAAGCTTTTGTTTTTCTCTCCTACGTTCGATGACAGAATACCCCAGGGCTAACTCAAAGTCTATCATGTATAAATATGTAAACAGTAGCATAAAACCATAACTGATACTTATTAAGACCTTTGAATGCTGCAAGTGTTGAAAATCTTTCTTTCAACTACAAATCTCCATCGCTGAGTTTTATTTATACTACATCCTTCCGATTGCAGCATCTGAAAATAACACGTACTTGTAAGTAATTGTGACAATTAAGTAGTAGAAACATAATATCGATTCTGAGCTTTTTGCCTAAAGACAGCTCATTTGTACTGAAAAACAAAAATCAGTCAACTATCTATTCTCTGTCTATGCTGTTCCTTTCCGTGGTAGAATTTATTTCTTAGTTCACCGTGACCAGAAAAGGAGATAGGTGTGTTGTCAGCTCTCATGGGATGAAGGCTGAAGTTTGTCTCCTCTGACCAAAGCCTTACACCCGGCTATTACTAAGGACAAATGATGAACAGACTCGTCAAAATGAATTGGACAAAGCAAAGCCTTCTAAGCCTTAAAGATGTGGACAGATCTGGTAGCTCTATCTAAAATGCAACCTGAAATATTCTGGGTTAAAATACATAAACAGTGACCTTTTGGAAATTAAGTCCTTGTGCCCAGGAACAATTCTTGGGGTTTGGAACGTCTTCCCAAAACAGCTTTTTCATTCTGTAAAGGAGAGATGAAGCCCTGTGGTTAGAAACACACTCAGAATGAAAAGGCACTAGCAGCTAGCGAGCACACAGTGCCAGCGTGAGTGGGCTACATCGCCTCTCTAGGGCCGGACCCATGTTTACATTTGATACTGCAAAGTGATCTCACTGAATGTCTGTGAAGAAGAAATTAATAACCAACCCTTTTTTACTGAAAGCTGTGTGCCAGGCAGATTTTCCTTAGAAGACATTTTAAATGGCCATTGGTCACCTGGGCCCACTGTTAGGGTGCCACCCCTGTCCTTCAACTAAAGCATGATATCAGATTGCAATGTCTTCCCTCCGTTTGATGGAGGATTAAAGCTTCTGTGGATCTGACATGAGTGAGAAAACTTCGTGTTTCAGCGAGTGGTTTGGCAACCACAGAGTCACCAGGGAACTCGCGGCCATTTGTCAAACCAGATACCCAGGAGCTTTCTGTCCTCTGGGGGGCAGAGCCTGCTGCCATGATGAACTGCTTCTGGTCACCATGCTACTTGTAAGGTCTTGAGATCTCACTAAAATCTTCAGTTCAGATTGCAGAACCCTAAAAGCCATTTTTACCAAACCTAAGAATATACTGTCCAGGGTTTCTTGTTACATGTCAACTAATTACTGGATGTATATAAAGAAAAACTGTTTCAGCCAGGTGGTGGTGGTGCAAGCCTTTAATCCCAGCACTCGGGAGGCGGAGGCAAGCAGATCTCTGTGAGTTTGAGGCCAGCCTGGTCTATAAGAGCTAGTTCCAGGACAGGATCCAAAGCTACAGAGAAACCCTGGCAAAGAAAGAAAGAAAGAAAGAAAGAAAGGAAGGAAGGAAGGAAGGAAGGAAGGAAGGAAGGAAGGAAGGAAGGAAGGAAGGAAAAAAAGAAAAATTTTAAAGCAGAATTCTGCCTTCAAGTTTTTGTTGCCCTATTAAGATGAAAAATCATTTGCTGAAAACAACCTCTCCTTTTGCATCATGTACATATACATATAAAGACATTTTCAATACTCTTATACTAGTTAATACTGTGAGTTAAGCTTTATGTCAAATTTTGAATATGCTTAAGCTACATTCTTTATGGCAAAAGTGCTTAGCACCCAGTGTGATACCTCTGGTGTGAGATTAACAGTGTTCCGAGAAGCAGGACACAAGAGGAGATAATTATGGGCACAATCACATAGAGCCCCGCATCACTCTGCTGCTTGTCCACACCATCTGAAAGACAGACACAAGTCAAACCATCAGTCGCTTCGGGGGGACTGTTCTGCAAAACCATCCTCAGAGCACACATTCCAATTTCTGCACTACCTCCAAACGTACAGAAACTTATAAAAGAAGAAATTAGGAGCTGCAGAGATGGCTCAGGGGATAAGAGCCCTGGCTGCTCTTGGAGAGGGCCGGGGTTCGTTTCCCAGCACCCACACAGCAGCTCACCACTGTCTATCACTCTAGTTCCAGGATAGCTGATATCTGATTCCCTCTCTGGCCTCTGAGGGTATGAGGAATGCATTTGGTGCACATATATGTCCAGGCAAATACCATACATGTAAAAAATTAAAATAAGTGAGTTTTTTTTTTTTTTTTTTTGGTTTTTCGAGACAGGGTTTCTCTGTGGTTTTGGAGCCTGTCCTGGAACTAGCTCTTGTAGACCAGGCTGGTCTCGAACTCACAGAGATCCGCCTGCCTCTGCCTCCCGAGAGCTGGGATTAAAGGCGTGCGCCACCACCGCCCGGCTTATAAGTGAGTATTTTTAAAGGAGAAATAAAAACACATTATGGCCACCTTAATAGTTGCTTTGACTGGTAGCATACTGGAAATTTAGCTTTATTTGCCTGTACTTGCCAGGCCGCTCCTTCTAATCTTTGTTTAAACTCTATGAGTCAGAGCACCAACTAACGTTGCTGTGAGGAACTCACTGTCTGCTCCTGCAGACCGTGTTGGCGGCACCCACCAATCCTTATCCTTGTAGTTCTGACACACTGCTGTCTTGTAGCTTAAGGCCTCAGGGCCTTTACAAGAGCCTTCTGGCCTGATGATCTTGCGGCTGCTTTAGCTACCATGTTCACTCCTCAGGGAGTGACATGGCTTGCACACATTCTCAGATGTTCTGGGGGAGACACGTGGCACCCCGGCTTGCCCTCCATTCTCAGACGTTCCGGGGGAGACACATGGCACCCCGGCTTGCAATGCTCTTCCCTTCCATTCTGAGAGCTTTCCTCAAGGACCAGAGCCCACAGAAAGAGCATCTAGCCATCCTTTCCTCCCCACGTGCTAACTCTCTGTCTTCATCTCACTGGCATTTGCCTCCAAAGCATTGCCTTCCACTGGGCTCTGTGTCTTAAATAATGTATTCACTGACCATCACCGCCTGTATAGCATTGAGACCCAAGTTCCCAAAGGCAGGCTTACGGTCACCACTTTGTCCTTGGTCCTTAGAACAATGTCCAACACGTACTTGTTGAACAATAAATAATTATTATTGTAGAAGCAGTTAAAATGCTTCTCTTTAGAAACTGTATTATGGGGCTGCTTGGATTTCACAACTTAAAACGGAATGAGAAGTTTAAAACATGGGTGAGTGCAGTAATCCAAACAGAATGTGTCCAGTGAATCTAACTAGCCAGCTTCAGATGAATTTATTTCCCTTGAACAACCCAATGACACATCTAGGTAAAACTCTCAGCTCTTCCCTGACCCTATGAGGAAGAAATTAATCCAGCAGCAGCATAACTACCGAGATACGAGACACAGAGAGAAAAGAAAGTAGGGCTGGAGAGACGCCCCAGCAGGGAAAGCATTTACGGTGCCACGATGACCTGAGTCCAACCCCCGCCCCACCCCGAACCTGGAGTTGTAGAAGGACAGGGGTCCCAGGGTTGTTCCCGAGCCTCCACTTGGACGTGGGCCACAAGTACACAGCATCAGTACTAGTGCACATATCATATACAAATACATTTTTTTAAAAAAAGAAATTACATTTTTCTTTTACCTTGGGTGAAACCATTAATTATCTTTGGTTTTCCAACTCCTTCCATAAATACTGGGTAAAGACTAAACTGATATTTCTCAATGGGAATAAAGTTATCTGAAAAGAAAAAAAAAAACAGTAAGCGTTCGTGTTAACTAAGAATGAAACCTATATAGAAAAATACAGACTGAGCTGTCCCAATACTGCTCATTATTTCAGGACTGGCTTGAAGGCTAAAGGATTTCAGAAATAAGCTAAGCACTCCAGAATTTGCTAGCAATGATATTTACTTTCAAATATGTTTTCAAAACTCCTCCTCACGATTGTCACCCAGATGCACGCGCCGCCTCTTTGGAACCTATTCCCTATGGTGGGATGCCTTGTTCAGCCTTGATGCAGGGGGAGGAGCTTGGTCCTGCCTCTGCTTGATGTTACAAGCTTTGTTGATTCCCACAGGAGGCCTGACCCCATCTAAGTGGAGATGATGAAGGAGAGCATGCGGGTGGTTGGAGGAGGTGGGGGGGGGGGGAGAGGAGGGAAAACTGACTGATATGTAAAAGAAAATTTAAAAATGATGGAAAAAAATAAACAAAACCTCTTCCTCAGACACATATGACTCGTTTTTCAAGGGCATGCTCTGGTGAGAGCCGAGTTTGTTCAAGTTCAAGGCATTTTCTCTCTTGCTCCTGAATTTCCTGCTCCAGGACAGTGTGTTCTCACTTCTCCTACCATCCTCGGGGTCTCTTGTGCTATCCGGGGTCTCAATAATGTGGAGAATGATGATCCCCACAGCAATGACAGATGTGACAAGGATTCTCACAGACGCTAACGACACATGGCCAGCAGGCAAAGCCCTGAGAAGCCTGCCTTCCTCATCCCTCTCCATGATAGGATAGCGCAAACCACCCACGGCAGGCATAAGAAATTTGGTCCCTTGCTTAGAATTTATAATAATTGCTAGGAATGAATGAGAAAAAGTGGGTCTTCTAGATGGCACAAAACCAGGGCAGCACCCAGCCTCCCTACCCATCCTCCCTTCTTCCTGGCTCTGTCGGAGTTGGAGCTATCCTGTACACTTACCTCTTAGGGTAACTGGCCATTCTTGACGGGATCACACTGACCTAGGTCAGCTGGTCCAACATCCTCGGACTTCCAGCCTAGCCCCTCTACTCACTGCTTAGTGACATTCTGATTGGGTACTGAGTTCGGGGGTGCGTGGCGTTAGAGCTCAGAAGACATTAAGAAGGAAGATGGAAGCAACATGAACTCAACTAAATAAATACCTTAGGTACACTTTAGAATAAAAGGCTATACGATCGTCACACATTCTGACAGAAAGGGTTGGGGAGAAGGTTTGGGACATCTGATTGCATCTGTGTAAGACATAAAAGAAAAACGCTCACAGAAATACAGCAAACATTCTGACCAGGCAACACGACTATAATTCATGTGGCAGCCCTTGGCGTCTGCATTTTGAGATTGTCATTAACCCTTTTGTTGTCTAAATTCCCAATCTGTGGTGTCATCCTAACCCAAGAAGAGTCCTGTGAACATACCATGGATGTAATACTTCCTAACATTCGAAGGGATCCGAAGCCATTTCATTCCGTCGTCTTCATTAAGATTCTTCCATTCAATAACCAGGTATATGAGGTTGTAATCCCCGGGTGCCAGCGCCCAGGAAACGATCACACAGTTGCTGCTCAGGGGGTAAGCGCTGAGTGACTGCACGGCACTCACTGAGGGCAAGAGGAGGAAGTTATTTTAAATTCAAGGTTAATAAAAATGTACTAAGTGCCTTGAGGAATAGCCCAGAAGAAGGGAGAAGGAAGAGGAGGCAGACAGTTGATACAAATGAATTGGAGCTCATGCAAGCAGAGGGCAGGAGTTTATGACGTGGAGAACCCAAATGATTCTACCTCAGATCTAAAAACAGACTTCTGGTAGGGTCAAAATTGCTCTCAGCTGGAGTCACACACAAGCCTATTAACCAAACTCTCCGATTCCCACACAGTTCTCTCTCCCACTGGTGAGTGACATTTCCAAAGCTGCCCTCAGCAGAGTCCCTTCAGAAAGCCTTGGTGGATTTCCACACCTGAGGAGGCCGCTCCTCTCTTGCCTACATGGCCCCGCAGGCACGCATGTCTCAAGCTCTTTCTGTTGTGTCTGTTTCTCCGTGCAGCAGCCACCCTGGTCTTCATTCAGCATCTCCCCTGAGCTGCGAAAACCTGACCAGGTGCGCAGCTACTGGAAGCTAAGGCTTCCCCATCCCAAACCCGTGGGGGGAGACTTGGCTCCTAATCCATATCGTTTCCTCAAGATGGCTTCTCTACCCCCAACCCAAGATCAAGTTCCTGTTTACTTTCTTTCAAAAAAAAATCATATTCCTGGTCAGACATGGAGGCATGTGCCTTCAATTCCAGCATTGAGGGGTAGAGAGAAAAGCAGATCTCTATGAGTTCAAGACTAGACTGGTCTATCTGGCGAGTTCCAGGTCAGTCAGAGCCCCATGAGGCCCTGTCTCAATCTCCACATAAAAGTGGAAGGTGAAATCAGCTCCACCAAGCTGTCCTCTGACCTGCACACACATGCTGTAGCATGTGTGCCCATAAACACACATCACACACGCAACTCTCACAAGGATACAAACACACTAATGCGTTCTTAGTTAAAGATAATAAAGCATCTTTAAAGTTTAGAAAGTGCTCTGAATTTTAAAGAGGGTATAGGGCACATTCCAACCACAGTCAAAAATTTTATGAAGCAACTCCTGGAAAGGTTGGGGGGGGGGGAGGGTAGAGACAGCAGAAATCAGTGTCTTTCTATTTAAAATAGTATCTCTGATGAAAAATACAGACTAGAAGCTCCTGTTGAGAGTGACTCTCAGGCCAGCAAGGTGGCCCTGCAGGTAAAGGCACCAGTCACCGAGCCTGACAACCAAATTAGATCCCCGGAACATGCATGATAGAAAGAGAGAACCAATCCCCACAAAGTGTCCTCTGACCTCCATACATACTCTGCCATGCGCATCCCCCCCAAATTAATTAGCTGTAAAATATATTTTATAAAAGAAAGCATCAATGCTTAAAATGATCAAATATACCAACATTGGTTAAAAGGTGAGGCATTCACTACTCGCATGAAATAAAGCCCACAATAGTTTCTAACTCTCAGCAACTGATTTGAGTCCATATAGCGTGTCATGCTATTACTAAAATAGATAGCATTTTATATAAAATAAAATACTGTATACTATATGTAAATATATACTATGGTATATATTATATGTACTAATTGAATACTATATATAATAAAATATTAATATTATATATAAAGTGTTCTATATTCTAATTTCTAAACAGAGGTAGCGACTCACCTCCACTGCTTCAAAAGGGTTAAGTTATTAGATTTACTAGATGATTCTCTTGCGAATGATCATAATTGGGTGGCAATGTATTTTTCACACAGAGGGTAAGTATGAAAATATCCTGGATTGCTCAGAGGTGATTTAAACAAGAAGGGCTATGCACAGGTTCCATACTGAAAGGAGGTGCCCAAGCCCAACTCACACTACAGTGCAACCTCCACACCTCAAGCCCGGGGAGCCTCACAGAAGAGGGAAGGGACAGACTGGAGGAGCCAGAGGCTCGGGACATCTGCTGTTGGATACCGTTTTCTAGACAGTGATACATAGTATCACTGCTGAACACAAGCAGCTGTAATGACAACACCAGCCGACATGCCAGTGTGGACGGGGAAACTCACATGGTCCCAATGAGGGCTCTCTAACAGGCCCAAGGATGGCAAACATGGCTCTGGCAGGTCTTGCCCATCCACCTTTCCTCTCCCTTGCTAAACCATTAGATTTCATTCATAAAGCTAGCCACCAAGGTCTATTCCCTTATTTGGTCCTTTTCTTATGCCTGATCAAAACTCTAAGGTGCAGTTATCAAAACACCAAGGTCCAGCAATCAAGATTTATTATTTGGCTACACTAGCTAACATGTCCAATCGGGACTTACCAACTTACCCTACCACAGACTTCCCCGTTCTCTCCTTAAAAAACACTACTGTAGAGCCACCTGTTGCTGTCTCTGTCCGATCCAGAGGCAGCCACCCCCAGCTCTCACCCCCCCCCCCCGCTTATCCCTCTGGAGTAATGAATCTCCTTTGTGCTGAGAACTTGGTATCCAGGTGTGTTCTGTGCTGACTCCGAGGCCTCCTAGACCCACCCCTAGGGGAAGAACTACAGGTGATGAGTGTATGCTCAGAGAGGAAGAACCAGTCTCCTCCATGGAGGAGTTCCTGCACAGGTTGACTAATCCCAAGTGGTCATCCCTGGTCACAGGTACATATGAGCAAAGCTAAACAGACCTAGTAAGTTAGACATATGTGTGTATATAATATTTAAATAATAAAGAAGAGATCGTGAATTTTAGAGGGGACACATGGGGGGGATTGGATGGGGGAGAGGGAGGGGCAAGAGTGATGTAGATGCAGTGCTGTACAAAAAGTCATGTGAGCAGGCTACATCATAATTTAGTAGTGGGGCTAGAATGATGATGATGATGATGTTGATGATGATGATGATGATGGGATTCTGTGTGAAGCACCATAAAAACAAACAAACAAACAAAAACAAATAGGGCAATCAACTGCTTCTCAGCATCTCTTACCTTTACTCATCGGCCATGAAAACGTTAGATTAAAATTTGCGAGCGAAGCACCAATGGAATTAACGGCCAGAACAGTAACCGTATGCGCTTGCTCTGCCCACAGGAAGGTGAGATTGGTCTGATCTCCTGCGTCTTCTGACCACGTCCCGTTGTGGGCAGTCCGATGCTGGACCACGTACCTCCTCACACTGCACAGGGAGTCATTTTTCATCAGGGGCTGGAGTAAACACAAACCACAGCGTTTACACCAACTGAGCTCATAGAATTCTTCTTATAAGTTAGACCAAGGTAGGCACTGCTCAATCTAGTGCTAAGGGATCAGGGTGGAGTAGGGGTGGAAACTCTGCAATTCAGTAGGCATGGGCATATCTAGGAGTCGTGCAGCACAGGGAAGCTATTTTTCCCCTCTGATGTTTTTCTTCACACCCAGAGACTAAATTAAAGACAGTGAAATAAGAAGAGAGTTAGGACATTCGAAATATGAAGAATACATCGGAAGTACTAAGAATCTCCACTCTAATTGTAGTTTACTCGTCTAATAGTAAGCAAAGGAACTGCTCAGGTTCTGGGAAGAACCAAGAAGGCTCAGTTGGTTATCAACACTTTGTGAGCCCGAGTAAATCTGCCACTGTTTTTCATGGGATGTGCTTGGAAGATTATCTAGAGCAAAGAAAACAAAAATCTTGAAGGTTACCAAATAGCAAAGACTATCTGGGCAGTCTGTGTGGCCCTGGACATTTCTCTCCCATAGCTTTCCACAGAATATTATACTGTGTCGTGGAAGATTCCTGTGTAAAAAAATGCCAGCTCCATATTCTTTCATTCTGAAGCATCCAAGAATACCCTTCACTCCCCAAACAATCACCTTTACCTATTGCAGGGAAAATTGAAAGTTGCCAATCCCTTAGAAAGCTAAGAAGAGCTGAATTTTATACCACATACTAGAGCAAGTGTCTCCAAGTGAAAAATGACAGAGACGCGCTCAAACAAATGCATGGATTCTGTAGTGGGTAGAACCTCATGGGTGGCTGGGTGGAAGTAAGATGTGAGAAAAAGTCTGAAGGAAATACCAGCTTTATTTCATGTGAAAAACCCATGTCATTTTGATATGTTAATATTTTTTCAATTACAAGTAAAAATATCAAAGATATTAAAAGATGTTCTTGGCTTACCTGTATGTTTACCACCCAGCCCTAAAATGAGCAGTCCTCTCAAGTCCTCATTTCCTTGACTGAATAATACTGTTAGAAACACTCCTTCCTCTTGAAAGGTTAATGAGATCAAGGATATATGCAGGTATACTGGCCTCTGTACATATACGTATACTTATTCCTATAAGAACCCGCCTATGCTTAGCTTAACACGAGCTTGTATTGATCTCTAACTCCAATCTGTGACTGCAAGAATCACTCTGGCTGACTCTCTTGCTAGTCTGGGTCCTCCTGGGAGAGCAGTGAAAAACATGTGCTCTGCCCCATTCATCTTAATTTTTCCATTCCAAGACAGACAGAGCGATGTAATGACTGCTGGCCTACATCCCTGGAAAAGAAGTGCACAGCTCCAAAGTGTTTCTGCAGTGCCTTCCATCTTTCACACTTCCCGCTAATTTCCAAGATCAGTCAAGACTTTTCCCTTGCCACTGCAGGAAGGTAATTTCATACACGTGTGACAGTCCTAACTAATCTGTATTTCATCCCCCAAATCCTCCAGTCTATGATTTTTTTTTTAAAAAATCTGTATACTTTAAGGTTTATTCTTTGCCCTGTGAAGTTTCAGGGTTGCGCAAATGTGTTATGTGCCTACCATTTCATTTTCTACTGAAGAGTCTCACTTTGGAATAATGATTATAAATACAGCAGTTAAAACAACTCATGTGTAAGTTTTCATGTAGAGGAAGTCTTCAAGTAACCCAGGTAATCATCAATGAGCACGGTGGTCCATCAAGGCTACACTCAACCGAGATGCTCTGTATTCTCAATCAGCAATCCGAACGTCTTTAAAAAGCAATTAGCCATTCTAACAGATGTGGACTCATACCTCAGTATGGTGACTCTCTCCCTACGGTGGCTGCCTCCCTATGGGCAACTCTCTCCCTAGGCACCTTTCTCCTTCTGGTGATTCTCTCTCCCTGCCGTGAGTCCCTCCCTTTTAAGTCTAAGTTAATTCAATTAAGTAAAAGTGAAAATTTAGGTTTTGCACCACACTGTCTACAACCCAAGCCACAAACCTACAGGTAGCTGTCATGAGGACAATGTACATACAAACTGTTCTTGCCATCATAGGAAGTTCTACCAGGCAACATCACAGAGGAAACATGGGAGCCAGACATAAGGAAGGCATGGGAACGATCTAGAAAGAAAAGCCATTTTTCTGTTCAAGAGCATGAGGAAGGAGAGAGGGCAACTGCAGCCTGGGCCACAGGGTAGTTGTTACAACTATGAGGTGATAAAGATAAAGAACAGCTACTTATTTTGTTCATGGCTGACTCGACTAACGCCCGATCAATGTCACTGTCAGTCCCTCTCAGTGTCAATTCTTATTTTTTTCAAAGACTTATTTATTATATACAGTGTTCTGCCTGCATGTATGCCTGCATGCCAGAAGAGGGCACCAGATCTCATTACAGGTGGTTGTGAGCCACTATGTGGTTGCTAGGAATTGAACTCGGGACCTTTGGAAGAGCAGACAATGCTCTTAACCGCTGAGCCATCTCTCCAGCCCTCAGTGCCAATTCTTAATGTTACTTTCAAGCAAAAATATTGAAATGGAAGACTGTTTAGAATTGCATTACCATGTAAACAAAAGTATATAGTAACTGGAATTATAAACGAAGTGTACACAAATTCTTACATATCCCAATTTTTACATAGGGTTAGTCTTAGATCAGGAAACTATTTTTAGACATACATTAACTTTCTTCCTCTTGGGAACTGAAATTAATTTCACATTTATATAGTAAACATAGCAGTACCCACTTCGTATATTTTATTCTAAACTTAAGCTTAATATCTACTCCTAAAATTATTTGGGATCGAAATCAACCCTTTAGAAGAATGGATGTTTGGCATTTCCAAGTTGGTCATCCATAATTATAGAAAACATTCATCCTTTGCCATCACATAGGTGAAATATTCTCTTACATCTTATGTGCTTAAACTGCAAAGGGAAAGCCGTGGTTACATTGTTCAGGAATCAAACTGTGGACTTAAAGAAACGCTAATTATCATTTAGTAATCTTACCCTGATACAGATGACAAATATGAAGCCCAAAGAGCCCAAGGCATCAGCAAAAGAGCAATGACACAATTATAATTGACCTGAGACAATAATAAAGGCCCCTGACCACGTCAAAACTCCAGATACTTAGCTCTGAGCAACCACATCTCAGAGATGCATTAAAACGTAAGATTTGGGGCCACTTGTGAGATTAACAATATGACAGCGTTATAAACAAAGAATAGACGAACAACTGCAGAATCAAACAAAAGACAGAAATTAGATATACCTTCCAAAGCAAGGTGACATTTCTCTCTCTTTTAGTAACGTCCTCATCCATTATTCTCCAGAATTCAGGTCCTCTCACAGGAACTGCAAAACAGCAGGGAGCCCAAATTGGACACGTGCTCTTAGAACGTTTTCAGTCACATCGGTAGCACACGTGCGTGCACTGTCAAGAACCATTAGCAAGTGTTCACAGACCTTTTACATCCATGACAAGCGTGTAGGCGGGCCTGCTCCAATTACTCCAGTACCCAAAGCCATCCAGCCGCCTGCAGCGCACCTGTACCACGTAGACGGCACAGAGGTCCAGCACCGGCAGGCTGGCAGACTTTGCTTTTGCATCAAACACATCGTGCGTCTGTAACAGAAGTCACACCGTCAACACCTGTGCCTCCTGTGGGTCCCGGAGTGAGTGTGCTTATATTTGAAACCTTAACACCATACCATACTTAAGACAGAGTGATGTTGTATTTCATCACTTCAGAAACACACAATATTTGGCTAGTCGGAGAAGGGCTGCCTCTCACATCTGGTCATTCTCTTGCTGACTCCTTGCACTTACAAGGTCAATCCCAAGCACACTCTTGCTCTATTGCTAACCCTTGCCCTTTGATCCTCTCTCCACCACAAAGACAAGAATTCAACAATGGCGGTCAGATGGGGCGCTCTCTAGAGAACCAAGCTGATAAGACTCTCACATACATATAGCCCAGCTGACGTCACTGGGCTAATAATACAATCAGGGCATCCAGTATTTCCATTCTTAGCAAGCTGCTCCGGCAAAACTAACACAAAATTTCCCTTGTGCACACTCAGCTCTATGATTGCTTACTAAAAGTAGCCTCTTTCAAAGTGCCCCATGCATGCACATACTGAAAGATACTGGAAGTTTATACAAAGTGTGGGTCCCTGGAAGAAAAATTGAGTGTGAAAACAAAGGATGAAATATGGCAAAAGTTTCTTCAGCAAGGGCCTTCTCCAAACCTTTAATGTCATGAACTAACTCTCTACACCAGGAGGGTACAATGAGGTAGGTTTTCCTGAGCCTAATCAACAAGGCAATCTCTGTTTCACAAACAGTTCACTGGGAAAATGCCCTGTCAAGCATGCTTTTGGAAATGCTGGAACATTTTTGTTCCTTACAAGGATTAAACTTTGACAATCAAAGTCAGTGCTTCTCAACCTTCTAATGCTGTGACCCTTTAACACAGTTTCTCATGTTGTGATGACCCCCCCAACCATAACATTATTTTCATTGCTACTTCATAACTGTAATTTTGCTACTGTTATGAATCATAATGTAAATAGCTGATACTTGACTCTCGTGAAAGGGGTCATGACCTGCAGGCTAAGAACCACCAACCTAAGTAATAAAAAGCAATTACACAATCCAGGAGAGTATACTGTTTGTACGTCAGTGCCAATGGGACACACTAAAAGATGCTGGTGCATGTTTGACTCTCTGCAGTTTGTGGTTACCTACATGAGACATGCATGAGCTTGGTCATGGAAGGGAGAGGGGCTCACAGGGCCCACACTTCTCCCTGAGGATTTTACTGATGCTAGGGAAGAGGAGACATTTTCTTTAGAAGTACAGCCGCTGGCAAGCTGCCCATGTCCTGGAAGGAAATCCTTGCCAAAGATGGAAAAAGGCAACTGCCAGGAAGAGGAAGGGAATCAATGGTAGGGGATAAGAGGTGGTAAGGGGGATGAATATGATCAAAATACATATGTGTATATGTATATATATATATGAAAATATACAATGAAACCCATTATTAAGTATAATTAATATATGTTTATAAAACACTAAAATAGCATTTAGTAGTCTCAGCATTTCAGAGGCTAAAGCATTAGGGGGTCCACAAGTTGAAGGCCAGCCTGGGCTACAGAGCAGAGACTCCAATTTACACAGGGGGCATGGGAAAGGAGAGAGGGAGAAAGAGCAGAGAGGACAACAATTAGAAGTAAAAGGTACCTTCCATTGTATGTCTTTTCCATTTAAGCCATATCGAATCTGGAACTGAAGGTTATTCTCTGGAAAGACAGGCTTTTCCCAAGATACTTTTAATAATCCAATGTTTATAGTAATCTCTGCTTTCACACTAGATGGAGGTAGTGGTTTTACTAGAAAGTTAAAAAAAAATAACATCATGTAACAGTTACTTAAACAGTAATATAAACCCTCTTTAAACTTCATATTTATAAAGCAATACACTTCTTAGAGCTTTCTCATTCGTTGACTCATGCCTATAGCTTTGTGTAATACATAGGAAAGAGGATTAGCTCTACTTTGAAAGCAAAGAGGTTCATTGGAAATCTCATCAGTACATTAGCGGTGTCACTTTGCAAGGTCAGAGAACACCTGCTGACTGAGCCATTAGAAGCTCACTTTCTACAATCTGAGAAAGAAGACTTTAATTAGCAGAAAACAGAGGTACAAAATAATGTGATTTTTTTAAAAAAATAAATGTTTAAAAACGAAATCCATAAAAACACAGAAACGCACAGAAGATAATTACCTTGTTTCTTCTTCTTCTTCCTCCCTCTTCTCCTCCCCACCCCCTTCTCTCAGTAAGGCCTCACTTTGTAGCCCTGGCTGCCTTAGAACTCACTACATAGTTCAGGCTAATCTTGAACTCACAGAGATCTGCCTGTCTCTGCCTCCCTAGCACTGGTATTAAAGGTGGGCATCATACCCAGCTACCTTGTTTTCTTAACATCTTATATTGCTTATTTACTTATACAGTATACTGCCTGTAGGCCAGAAGAGGGCACCAGATCTCACTACAGATGGTTATGAGCCACCACGTGGTTGCTGGGAATTGAACTCAGGACCTTTGGAAGAGCAGTCAGTGCTCTTAACCGCTGAGCCATCTCTCCAGCCCTCCTAACTTTGACTTACACCTGAGAGTGCATTTGCCCAATGTTACCATTTTTTCCCATGCAGCACCATTTTCCCTAACCATAAGACAATAAAAAAAATGTGACTTGTTGGACTAGGATCTGGAAGTCCAAGCACAAATTAAGCATCTCAATCTCCTAATTGCGTCATGACACCAAGCATCAACTTCACAGTGCCACACCCATCTTGACTTCACTTGTGCGGGATACCCCTGGATGGGGCAATGGGTTCAGCTGCCATAGCAACATGTTAAAATACTTAGGTACTATACTTTCCCACTGGTAAGGAACTTTTCTCCTGAGAATATCCCCTCCTATCTCAGATCCTCTCGGCTCCCCTCCACAGTTGCCACAAGTCAGCATCTAACAGGTCTGAGTCTGATGATGGCCAGGACACTTCTCTTCTTGGGAATTATTTCATGGCTACCTCTACCATTGAACTATCCAAAGAGAGATGGTCCTTGGCTGGAATATGAAGTCCACAACCCTGGTGGCTGCACGGTATAGAAAGAAACCCACCAATCCATAAAGAGGGCAATGTACTGGTGTTGTATGAGGAAAGACAGGAAAGGTCTCTGTAAGCATTCGTGGTCTGCCCCCGAAACCTTTTGATTCTTTCAAGCTCAGTAAGTCAGGATACTGTTGATTCACAGAGGACAAAGGCTACCTGGACTGATCATAGAGGGCGATGGCTACCTGGACTGGTACAAGAGTGTTTGCCATCGTTCTTCTCCTCCGAGTCTCATTTCTAAGAACAACCACTGTAAAAAGTGTGGCCTCTTGTGTGAGCAGCCCTTTTCAATCATTTAAGCAATCAACACTAGTACTTTAGACCATTCAGGACAAAACACCTTGAACTTGCCATTAGTATGTAGTTTCTCGTGATCACTAAATTTCTCATAGCTCATGATAGCATTCATCACTAACTGTGTAAGATGATCAAACTTTCATCTCTGGAAAAGGCCATTTCTTTTCAAGAAAAGTCTTGAAAAGTCTTGAAAAATCTTGAAAAGTCTTGAGGCTCTGTAAAGATTGATTCTTTGGTTGTGGTTCAGTGAGTCACATGGATGGATTCAGTGGCTACCAAGAGGGGGTGTATACACTGCCCCCAGTGATGCACACGTTGGGGGAGTAGGAAGAGCCAGACACGGCTGACAGGTAGTACAGAATGTCTACATGTGTGATCTAAGTTTTAAAAGCTACAAAGAGGTGGAGCCGACACTTACATCCCAAAGCTTAATTTCCACATTGGTCTCTTCCTAAGGCAAGATGAGCCCGACTTAAATTCTTTGCTTTAGTTTAGGAAAGCAAAACACCCAATGGTATCCAGAGAGGATGTTGCTGACCTCGTGTTGTGTGCGACTGCTCATGGCCCTTTATTAGCCTAGAATATTGAGTAATAGGAAAGTACCAATCGCAGTGAAAAAGAAAAATGGAATCATGCAAAGAAAGAGATAATCAAGTCAATTGGTATTTATATAGAAAAACATCTAATAGTTAAAATGAGTTCATCTGATATTTAACAAAATCTAGATTCTTCTTCAAATGTGTGCTGATTAATTGAAAAATATACTGATTTTTGACATAATTTCCTAATAAATAATGTATTGCAACAAAATAAATGACCAGAAATGGGTCATTTTTCAAACATCCCACAGTGACTTTGGGAGAATACATCAAATGTCTCAAAGGCTCTTGGAATCCTTTAATCTCAAGATACCCTCTAAAGTAGTCTGTGACTATCATTAGAGATCGTCTTTCCCCACTTTCTTCACCTTCTTTGGATATTTCAAATGCCTTTTGCCCAGCCTCACAAATTAAAGTCTTGAAATATGATTACTTAGGTCACAAAGCCTTTAGAGATTATCCAGGTGAAGCTTTCAGATTAAAATATCAAATGCTTTCAGGGATACTTTGTATTCATAGAATTGTGCTCCCCGTGCCACAGGCCACTCATCAGGTGCTCTGTGGAAGTATCCACCTGCCAGGAATCTGTTGTCCATATTTACAAACAAACGCACTACAAATAATATAAAAAAATAAACTCAAAATGGCAATATAAAAATCAAAACTTCCTAGGGCCAATCATCTTCTCAATTTCTCTATAAAAGAAAGCATTTTTTTCTTCAGAATCTAGTGTGATTAGACAGCACCCAGATGGCATCCAAACCTAGGGAAAATGCACAGCGCCGTCTGACGTACCTACAGAGTCAGGAAGGACACACGTGGGTGGAGAGTCAAGTGAGCCTAAAGAATGGTTGATCCTGATCCACATTGTGTAGCCAGATAATAGAAAGATGGGCTGGAAAACACATTCATAAAATCCATCCTTCTGCAAGATGCAGTTTTTGGTCTCAGATGCAGGATGAATAGATGGACTATCGGAACAATACAGGCTGCTCCTTAAAAGATATTAAAAAAGAAAACAGCCAGTTAATATGTGGTATTAATAATAGACAAGAAGACATTTTAGAACTCTGATTTGTTGTTCAAAAGAGAGAGCATTCTCTGTAATAGAAATTAATGTTTTTATTAAAAAGACATTCTTGAGTTCCTAGCTCTATCCGGATCTCAGTCTTTCCATGGAAACAGTAACCAAAAAAACCTTGCATGAGCACTGAGTAGTGCAGGCACTGGGAAGAGCCGACAAGAAGGTAAGTTAGAGTCGCAGGACTGTGATGGTCCCAGGAGCCCACTGGTTCTCAGTCTTCCTAGCGCTGCGACCCTTTGAAACAGTTCTCCCTGTTGTGGTGACCCCCTCAACCATAAAATAATTTCATCGCTACTTCACAACTGTAATTTTGCTACTGTTATGAGTTGTAATGTCAGGATTTTTTTGGAGATCGAGGTTTGTCTAAGGGGCCAGGACCCACAGGCTGAGAACTCCTGTACTAGAGGTTTGCATCGGTGACATGCTTGTAGCAGTACGGATCCAAAGCTGGGCACTCCTGGGGCAGAAACAAAGCAGGTTCTTCTTGCTTCATAAAGTGGGTTAAATTCCAACAGAAAGTGAGAATATAGCTGCTGGAAATATTTGGCTTGATCAATAGTGCCCTAATGCTTTCTAGTTCCAACTGATGTAATTAAAATAAATGCCAAATCCTGATTCATACGTGAATGGTAATGAAATATACTACTCATTTTCTCAGAAAGAATTCTTTTAAACATTAGGAGTCTCGACAAACCTACTTTCTCACAGAACACAAGGTGTTTCTTCTCTTTGAAATGGTCCTTCTGATACTGTTTGCTCTCAGAATGGTATTTAACCGACTAACGCTCTGACTGTTCTCTCCAGGGATGAAAATGAGAAGAAAAAAGAGAACGAAAACACTAAAATCTTTTCTCATTTATCATCTTTGCAATATTTTCTCCTCAAGGTTATCAGTGTGTGTGTGTGTGTGTGTGTGCATGTGTGTGTGTTCAGATAATTAATGGTGAGAGAAATACAGTAACAGAGGGATGTGTAATCATCAATGGATAGAAAATAGCAGTGCAGAAACACAGGTCCACCTTGGAACGATTAGCATCACCATCATGACATGCTCCAATGGGATGTTTCCTAGATATTGTATTACTTAATTACAATGAAAGGAAATGCCATTAATTCTCCCTAGGAACCATATAAATCATAGCATTTTCTCCATTTTACAGACAAGGAGATTAACATATGGAGGTTCACAAACTCACTAAGTATTTGTAGTTGGTCACATGATGACCCTGTGAATGTCTGGAGGGTAAATGAGCCATGAGGCTTATAAAATGGTCTTCGGCAAACATGTGTTTGCGTGGGAAAACACATGGAAAGGCATACGTAATTACAACGGCCTATCAACTTTCAACTGGCTTAAAATATGCATAGCAAAAAAAATATATGCATAGTAGATAGGATAAAGACAATAATTCCTCCCATTTAAGAAATGCAGAAATTGCTACTTTCTTCCAACCCTGCAGAGGAATCAACACAGAACATGAGGAACAGAGTTTGGATCACAGGATTTGAGAGAAGAGATACATTTTTTCGAGCTGAAATTTTTAATTTTAGGAAGAAATGGGCACGTTGTAGAAACTAAGATTGCCCAACACAAATGTCAGTATCAGAGCCTAGAGTACAAGAGCAGTAAGCATGCTGGCTGACTACCATGGGATCCTCTAAAAACCAGGACACATTTATCTTCTCAGCAATGAGATACAGTTTAGGACATACGCTATGTTGAGACAAGGGAAATACTGTATGGAGATGTCTCAAATTTTTAAGCAAAGAAAGGTAAAAATAAGTAAGCACACAGTTCTCTTTATTATTAATTATTAATCTCTTACCCCTAATTAACTACTATTTGCTTCCTAACTTAAGTCACTTTGTTCTAAAAGAGTCACATTGTGTAGGATCTGGTCTTTTTCCTAAAACACTTATCATTACTTGAATGATAGTCAACTCTTTTTTGGCACGGCTCACTTTAGGCCATTCTTGGAGCCCAAATACACCGCATAGGAAATAAGACTCTTGCCTCCCTTGCATGTCACTCAAAGACTCAAAATGCAATCCCAAAAAACCGTTTGGCAGACATGACAAAATGTTAAAGCACAATATATATTATACATATAATTTAATATAAACCTCAAGTGTGAATGTTTTCAAAGATTACAATGTATGTAATTCCTCACAAATTTTCTAGCAAATTCAATTCAAACTTCTGCTCAGGGAGAAAAAAATGTGCCAGATTTCTGCTATGGTAAAAGATAACTGGCCCTGCCCGGAGAAAAACCAAGAAGCAAATATAAGACATACCTGTGATACCTCAACTGCACAGTGCTTCCCACAAGTGATTGGATTGTGCTGGGTGACCATCTGCAAGTCATTTTAGTTAAGTACCCGTCAGTTTCACATGATATATTGATATTGACATCTATTTAAAACACATTAAAATATTAATACAAAGTACAAACACCAAAAAAAGTATGAAAAACATTTTCTTTAATAGGACTTTAACACAGTCCATGACAACGAGTGATCTCGTGGGACAGAATGAACAAGGCCTTGGGGTTCTTACCGATCACGTATAACTCAGCGTAGCGGTGATGACACTCCTGCCCACTGCAGCAATACACTGCGTCATAGGCAAACTTCCCGCGGGGTCTGGTGGCTTTCAAGTTGGAAAAAGTTACTTTGCTAACACGGTCATTCACCGCACTATACTGGATTTCAGGGATTTTCTCGGCTAGATTCATCCACCAAACTATCTGTTTGGAGGAAATAATTTGGTTTTCATTCTTGTAGATGCAATGGAAGGAAGCGTTCGATCCGACACTTGTCAGAATTTTGGGTGGAAAGTACATGATGTCTGTAACACAGGAAGAAAGGTGGGCATTCAGACGAGGACGAAAACCATCCTGTGAGTAGCCTATACCACAAGCAAAGAGATCCCCAGATTTCTAGCTACCCTGCCAGCATCAAGTCAGTGTACTGAGAAACTGGCTGAAACTGTGGACAGCCCTTTGGAGCCCCAGGAGTCCCTGCTCTCAAGTGAAGAGGACCTCCGAGAGCACCAGGACAAGCTTCTAAACATGGGGCTTAACAACTGTTGTAGCGACTGTCACTGAAATGAACTCAAATGGAGTATCATTTATCATTTCCACAATGGTACATTTTCTATAAGACTTTTAAAACTGAACGTGCGGGCTGGAGAGATGGCTCAGAGGTTAAGAGCATTGCCTGCTCTTCCAAAGGTCCTGAGTTCAATTCCCAGCAACCACATGGTGGCTCACAACCATCTGTAATGGGATCTGGTGCCCTCTTCTGGCCTGCAGTCATACACACAGATAGAATATTGTATACATAATAAATAAATAAATATTTTAAAAAAAAACACTCGGGAGGCAGAGGCAGGCGGATCTCTGTGAGTTCGAGACCAGCCTGGTCTACAGAGCTAGTTCCAGGACAGGCTCCAAAGCCACAGAGAAACCCTGTCTCCAAAAACCAAAAAAAAAAAAAAAAAAAAAACCTGAACGTGCACATGTGGGCACAAACAAAAATAAGTAAATAAATAAACACACGTTAAAGGAAAGAGAAGGCGCAGTGAGATGGCTTAGCGGGTAAAGGTGCTTGCCACCAAGTCTGAGGACCTGAGTTCGGTTCCTAGGACTGCCATGATGGGATGAGAGAATTAACCGCAACAAGGTGTTCTCTGATCTCAGCTTGTGCATCGCGGCATGTGTGTGCATGTAAAATAAGTGAACTTTTAGTTTCAAGAGGATCAGTAAACATAGCATGTATCGTGTTATCACTATGATACAAAATCCTAATGGGAAGGGGGATGTTGTTATTGGTTTTTTAGTTATACCTATGAAAGTTTCTAATAAACAGGCAAAGAAATGGGTAAAAATGGCTGGCCCTGTAATAGCATGCTAAATTTACTGCGATGGTTTGTATATGGACTCTCCACACTGGACACTTGCACCGAGTGTATCTGTGGTAAACAGAGACAGGATAGCAGTGGGCAGACACACTAGACTATGGGCGTGACTGGGTGTAATCCCGGCCTCGAGGACAGGCAGCCTTCACTGCTGACCTGTGCACGTCGCACACCCGAGAGACGGCTAACTCCACTCGGTGGGCTCCACAACCTCACCGCCGAGCTGTCTCCAAGCCTCCGAGTTGCTGTTATTTTCTAGAGAGGCACAGGGTGACTTTCATCAATTGAGGCTTTTCACTTACAGATTGTTTTTAAAGCCGCAAGGTATTTTAGTTCAACATCTAATGCATCTAGTGAGGCTTAGTTGAGAAATAAAGTTAAGATACATGCGGTTTGTGACTGATTAAATGCTTAAATCTAGGCTCTAACACAAACATTAAAAGTGACAATCTATAAATTTATTCTAAAAATTGATGGAACATATGAAATAAATGCTGAATATTTAAACACTATCCAAAATTTAGCCCAAGGAACAGGACAGCCATGACTTTTTTCTTTATGTGACTGAAACCCACCGATAACTTTACAATATATACATTAATGAATTTTATGAAAAGGATATAGTCTAGTGATAATATTGTTATTAATTTCTCAAAAGAATATAGGCCACGAATCAAAGCATTTCTAGGTAAATGGTTTGATTTTAGAATGTGTTCATCCCAGGCCCCAACATGGACTGTTTAATTCCAGAAGCAGATGCGCTGAATTTTCTGTCAAGGGGAAACATGGATCCTGACTCAATGGAGACGGTTTGTGATTCAGCCAGCATCACCAGCCATTATGTCGGCACGGTGGATGATACTGTAAAGAGAAATGTTTGGGGGAGCTACTTAAGTGGGCTAGCTTCTGTTTCCACTGCAAGTATCTTGGTTTGTTTCTCATATAGTGAGCTGCTTTCTCTTAATCCTCACCTACTAGCCCTCAGAGGCAGCTAAGCCCCCTGAGATCATCAGGCAGCACTATGGCTGAGACTTTAAATGTCCTCAAAGGTCTATAAGCTGAAGGCTGAAACACCAGCCTGTGCTGCTATTGGGATCTATAAAACCTTCATGAGGGACAATGCAGTGGAAGGAGCCAGGTCATTTGGAGTATGTCTTGATAGGGACAGTGGGACCCAGGCTCCTTCTTTATTTCTTTTTGCTTTCTGGCGGCAGTGAGCTGAACAGAACTTCTCTCCTGCAGGTTCCCACTGCTGGTGGACTGTGTTATCACAGGCTTAAAGCAACAGGGTCAAGGTTAAAACCTAAAATAGGAGCCAAAGTACATTTTTTTAATCTTATAAAATTACGTTTGGGGGTAATTTTGACGAGGAGGTGCTGTTTAATCACTTTTTTTTTTCTGTTCAGGGTATCTGAAGTCTAGAGATACACCTGAGTGATAATTGACAGTCTAGCTATTAATATTCATGTGGTTGACTAGTGCACAAGCTAAATGATAAGGTTGTGTGTGTGTGTGTGCTTTATAATATCTGACTATGTTGGCGCACAGGGGGTCCCCCAACATGAACAAGAAATGTCAATCATGCAGGGGTGTCTCCTCAATGGAGGAGATGCAGATCAAATACCTGGCTTCCATCCAGAAAGCTGAGAGTGGAGGTTCATACCAACCGGCTGATCTTTTTGCTATCTGAAAGGGCAGACCTCACCCTAATTCCCCAGAATGGTTATCCCAGACTCTTCCCTCTCAGACTCTTCCCCACCTTAGGGGAGAGGTCACAAGTACTTTATGGTCCGATGGCCTCTATGCTATCAGAGAATACAGTAGATTCTATGTCTTCCAGCTATAGAACCTACCCTCATGGTCACATGCACTTTGTAAAAGAGTCTCTATATAGTCACACCTTAAGTTTTATTGTGCACCTGGAATTTGACGGATTGTTGCCTGGAAACCTTTCCCCAATTGTACCATGTTTTAAACATGCTGATAATGAACCATCTGGTATTAGACTCTCTGAAGTCTGATCCAAGCTGACAAAGTCAATCTGCACTAAGTTTTCATTCTTATCTCTTGGTGCAGTTCGTTTCCCTGTATGACACCTGGAGGGCCTTCCACATGACTATAATATATAAGAATGCAAAATATGAGCTGATATTTGAAAAAAAAACAAGCAAATTTAAACTTGCAGTTATTGACATACATTGTAAAGAAAAACAGAACTAAAAACATATCCATCTAAAGACTTAAATTTGAATGAGATCAAATATTTGGCAAAATGTAACCAACCAGTGTATTGTATGAAGTTTCTAGAAAAGCTTTTATAGTCAGCCCTGAATCCTAGCAAACTTTGGAAAACAACATTGATTCTTTTAGCACTGCCTCTTTTTCTTGAAGGGGAAGTTTTAAATTTTAATTATAAAGTAAAAGTAAAACAAGAAAATAAAGCAACATCTGTCTATGGAAGCTAAATGCATTGCCCCGTGGCTAATAAAGTCAGGCTTTCGGTGTGTAGGCAAGGGGGCCTTCTTCTTCCTTCACACAGTTTCCCTCTTCCTCCAGACCAGACCCATCACACCACACAGAAGCCTCCACCTGGGACACCCTGGTTTGTGTTTCCTCCATGTGACTCCATAGGGCACAGCTAGTCAGTAAGACCTGCTAGTAGAAGACTATGTCTCCCTCGGGAAGCAACCACAAAGTTCAAAACCTGAATTACCAGCATCCCATTACACATAAGGAAACAGTAGAAGGTTATCCAAGGAATAAACACATAAAATCAACATCTAAATCTCCTCATGCCAGATCCCCAAGTCTCCAGGCTGAACTAATTGTCCAACACTCAGTTTAGCTCCCTCTCACGGTCTTACTTTGTGCCAAGAGGTTAGTGTCGATCTTCCCGTCTCTCTAGGTTTTGAGGGTCTGAACGTGTAGGCTGTGAAGTCATAAACTAAAATGACATCTGATAGTTACTGAATGTCTGTTATGAGTCAAGAGCCACAACACACGCTTCACTGTGCTATTTCGCCATATAAAGGCCGTCCATACGAAAACATCCTGACTTTACAGACAAGGAAACTGAGGCACAGAAAGGTGAAAGAACCTCTCCAAAGAAATCATATTGATGGCCCTTGTATAAACTGGCAGACTCCAAAATCAGTGCTTCTCAGACACTGAAGTAACTTGCTTTCTGTCTAGTTAACACGTCTTCAATACTAAGTAATCAATAAGGGAACTTGCTGAATGAAATAGATTGACTGTGCTGGGTATTTTACACGGCCATGTCTGAGCACCCACCATCAACCTGAGTAAAACTGAACAAACAGGCTACCAAAAGGATGATTAAGTGTCTTCCTAAAGTCACAACTCAACGGGAGCAGGGTTGGAAACGGCACAAGACTCTCGGGGCTCGACAAATGCTGCTTCTCACCTCCCTGAGGAACACGTGCATAAACCACCATTTCCCTGATGTTAAAAATAACCCTGAGAGGTGGCTGGATGCCAGACACACAGGCCTCTGAGTCACTGCAGCCAGATGGAGAGCCCAGGGGATCGCTCACACCTGAAAAGGATTGCTGAATTACATGCGCAGGAGGTGGAAGTCTAGGTCAAGTGTGGGACAGTCTCAGTGGGCCCCCAAAAGTATCAGCTGGACCCACAGTGTTCTCAGTAGCAACAGGCTCTGGGGTGGATTTCCAGGGAGAGCTGTGCCAGGCGTTCTTAGCTGATACCAACAGGTTGTTGTAGCAGTTAGGATTCCAAGAAGAGAACAGGACCCACCCACAGTTTGAATAGTCTCTACCAAGCTTGCTTTATCGGTAGGAAAACCTGATGTAGGGATAAAATCATTTTTTTACTGTTGATACCTGATACTGTGGGACAGCCATCAAGTCGACAGGAAACAGTTGCAAGATATTGCGGCACACTGTCTACAGAACGAGATGCAGCCTGCAAAATGGCTGATCTTTACAGATACCTCGAAGGCTTTTCACATGAATACAGATTTGATCCCCTGAGTTATGGTGAATTTAGAGATCAAAACAAAGAATGCAAAATAGTCAAAGTGAGGGAAGAATGGAAAATTTAAAAACAAAACAAGACACACACCACACACACACAGTTTTAGGGTCTGGCCAATGTATGGGGGAATATATAGTATCCACTACTGTAGAGGAGCCACCCTCTAAAGATACTGGCATTGCTCGGGTACTCTTTGGTGGTACTACAAGAGGTCCTGGGTTAGGGGGACAACTGGTGTTCCTAATCCCCAGAACCTTGCTGGATCACCTGGTTCTGGCCATGTGGCTGGAGTCCAGCCCAGCAGCCAATGACTGCACAAGTGAGAGACACCATAGCAGCTGCTGCTGTTGCTGCTCCTGCCAGCATTGCTGGATCCCCAGTATCCTCCAGCACAGGGTGATGGGTACTCCATCCCCACCTCCAGGAACTGCAGCTCCTCTACCTGGCTTGAGACAACTCTTAGGCCCAGCAATCAACCTGCCCCCTGCTCAAGGAACACTGATATATAGGCCTCTCTTTATGAATGAATGCCCTCCACCAGAAATTAGAGATCCACCTTCCCCAGGAATGCATGCACCAAGACTCTAGGATGTTGCAAATGAAAATTATTCTCTTTCCCCTGCATTATACCTCATGAAATGGTATAGCGTGTGAGCTTTGTCCCCTCTCCCTATTATTATAGCTAATAAAATATGCAGAGCAATTAAAAAATACTCTGAGAGGACAAAGACTTTACTCTGAAAACTCCAAAAACAGTCTGCTGAGATGTCCCAGTAGGTGAAGAGCTTGCTGCACAAGCCTGAGACCCTGATTTCGGATCCCCGGCACCACAGAAAAAGCCAAGCCCAGTAACCGAAGCCTGTGATCTCAGCACTGGGAAGCAGAGACAGCAGGATCTGAGGGGCTTGCCCAAGCAGATAGCCCAGCTGAATCAGCAAGCTCCAGGTTCTCCAATATTTTTGAGAATCAGCAAGCTCCAGGTCAAATATTTGACCCTGTCTCAAATAATAAGGTGAAGTTAGAAGATAACCAAAGACAACCTCTGGCCTCTTAAGCATAACACCCCCATACCCACCCACTCTCTCATGAGCACACACGCATCTAAAAATAAACATTTTAAATGTTTATCTCTTTGTTAAGATTTATTTATTATGTATATAATATTCTGCCTATATGTAGGCCTGCATGCCAGAAGGGGGCACCAGATCTCATTCTAGATGGATGTAAGCCACCATGTGGTTGCTGAGAATTGAACTCAGGTCCTCTGGAAGAGCAACCAGTGCTCTTAACCACTGAGCCATCTCTCCAGCCCTTCATGTTTATCTCAAATGAATACATGTGGATTCTAGACAAAAATTAAAGAGTTAATGGCAGAAGTGGCATACACTCTAGATTCTTAAAGTGGAAATTTCGTGTTAATTTCGTATCTTTTTGACGTGTTTCATTATGTAGCCAAGGCTGCTCTCAAACTTGTAATCCTCCTCTCTCATGTTTCAGAATCCTGGAATTCACTGGCATGATTAAATTGTTCACTTTTTCATATTAAAAAAATAATTCCAAAGAGGGTATTTTGGAAAGCAAATAGGCACTCAGATGCAATTTTCAGTAACAAATCAGCCTGCTCAAGATTGAGGAAAGTGTAGTGTGTCATAGACACACAGATCTCTAATGCCAGTACTCAAGATCAGCCAAGGCTATATACTCAGACCTCATCTGCAGAAAGAATTTTAAATAAAATGTCAATATTATCCTCCCCCCCTTGTGGAGGGAAATATAAACTGAGATGCTCATGATATACCAATGGCAAGGAAGGCAAGGTCTGGGAGAATATTTCCAGAGAAGCTTTGGCAAGCCTTACCTTGTATGGAAAAGACTCGAGGCAAACTCCAGTTACTCCAGAGTCCTGAGTCGTCCAGCCTCTTGCTCCTCACCTGAACTTCGTAAGAAGATCCTGGAAGCACACTGTGTACCAGCAGGGACGGAGCCAAGACAACTTCAGTAACCTGCGTCACGTTATGTTGAAACAACAGAGCATCAAGTTGGTGAGGAATGTTTGCCAAAGCTGAGCAGAAGCAAGCCTCGACAAATCTCAAAGAAGCAGAGCATCACAGACGTCTGGCCACAGAATTGAAATAGGAATCATTGACCAAATGAAAAAAAAATCGATAAATAGGAATTTAAAGAGCCTGTAGGTCAAACAATTGTGCCAATTAACAGGTATTAACTGAAGGCTAACGCCAATGTGGGCCTTAGGGTTTTTGAGAAATGGTGCCAAAGTTCCTGAAAATCTGGTAGCATGTTCTGTCCATTGCATATCTGGTAGGGAACAATGAGCAGAGATGCAGAGAGGGCTGTCAGGGTCCTAGAGAGGGAAGTTGCCCAAGAAAAAGAACGTGAGTGATAGTGACGTCCTGACCCTGAACTTCAGGCCAGGAGTCAACACAGTTTATAAACCAGAGGGGAAGACATCTGAGGCCAAATCCCGTGGAAAGCAAACTCTAGCTAGGATCTCCCTGTGCGGCACATTCATTTTCCAATAAGGCGCTTCAGCTGAACTTCCTGCTCTCTTCAAGACTGTGAGAGGAAGATAGGGGTCAAAGGGTAAATAAAAATCATGAAAAGCATGAAGCGTGCCTAGAGCACGGTCCTGTGGTTTCAGACTCACTAATGAGGAAGCATCTCGCGGCAGCCCTCACTCTGGGACTACACACCGACACCAAGGGTTCCCGAACCGCTCTCTAAAAATAAGGCCTGAGAAAGTAACACAGTCCCAAGAAGATGGATTTCTACCTGGAATGGTGCGGCAGGAAGGTTCACTGTGTGCTGTGAAAGCTTTCACCTGAGGCCACAGGTCATTCGTGACCTCCTCCTCCCCGCCCACTACGGGCTCGGACACCATGCCCTCCACAGTTGTAATCACTCACAGCCTCAGCCCCATGGGCCTTCTGCACTGTTCTTCCTGGTACCCAGTCTCCCGGATCCCTACAGAGCCATCTCCTCCAAATCCTTACTCAAATATCAGCCTCCCAATGAGGCACGCCCCAAGCGCCCCTTAGTGTGGCAATCTTTCCTCCTCCCCTTTGGCCCCAAGGCATCTTGCAGCATCTAGAATAGCCCCTGGCGACAGACAGGCACTCAGAACACACATCAGCATAAGCAAGAGCAGGTGCTGATTGACATCACAGATGCGAACGGTGTGTGTAAACACACTGAGCAACGAAAACGGAAGGATGCAATGTACATCCACACTCCACCAATGAAAATGGTTATAATTATAAGTTAAAATTTTATAACTGGACTTTCTGTAGGATGTATAAATTATCTCAATATGTAATATTCATTATAATTCAGTCCTTACTATCAACAGGCATATTTAGCAGGCAAGGGTAATTTCTGCAAGACTTAGGAATCTTTAATCGCTTCTCAAAGTTTCACTTTCTTTTCCAAAATATACTTACCTCTCTTGTAACTGTAGAATTCTCTGAATATTTCACTTGATATTGAAGTGGAAACGGGGCCTCTGTTGGGCTGTCCCAAGAAATCTTTAAATTACCATCATCTGTGATTTCCATATGCAAACCTATTGGTGGATCAGGTTTCACTTAAGGGGAAACAGAAAAAAAAAAAAAAAAGACTTTTAACTCAGGCAGTTTTCACAGCAACCAAATCGGAGTAAAATGAGGTTGAAATGAATTGCCAGCATAGCGCTTGCCTTTCAGATACTTAAAAAAATTAAATCATTTGAGGGCTAATTCCAGAGTTAAAGCAGAGATGCATGGTGGGCCCTTCCTCTGTACCATACTTAGCACAGCAAACCACTGTCTTGGTTTCTTTCCCCTGTGTGGGAAAAACTATAAACCAGTAAGTCGAGTTGTTTTGATAAATGCGATTTCCCTTCTGTAAAACGTCTGCCTAAGTTCACTTTGCCTGGTAAGTTTCAAACTTACATGGAGCCTCTGCCTAGATGCAGTCACTGCACCTGCTTTCACTGGCCACGAGGACAATCGCAGAATGCAGAACACTGCTCAGAAAATGCAAAGACCTGGGTAAAAGCCAGCATATCTGTACATTTAAAATACCCATCCAAACACACCCCCTCAGCTCAGAACAGACACTCCACTGTAAGGCCCTGGCTGTCTCTCGACATAGGAGTGGGGTCTCTTAGTTTAACGGGGACTTTAACGAGGTAAATGATTTCTGAGTTTAAAAGTACATGTGCTTATTAACATCTGTATGTGTATGTGCATACAGAAGTACTTGACTATGTCAACCGTTACGAAAACTTTTCAAATATGGGAAGAAACAATTTGCATATCTTACAGGTAAAGATTGTGTTAATAAATTATGGTTCATAGCATAAAGGAAATTCAAGCAGCCATTAAAAATCACATAGTAGTAGAATATTGAAAATGTTTAACTTCTGAAGCTCAAGAGGTTTATCATGAAGTCATACTTTGATTATTTTATGAAATTTATTTTATTGTGTGTGTGCGCTTGTATGTGTGTGTGCGCGTGCGCACGCGTGTGCACGCACATGCATGCACACACATTCAAGTACCCTAGGAAACCGGAAGGTGACCTTGGACCCCCCCCACCAGGAGCTAGAGTTACAGGGAGTTGTAAGCTGCTGTGTGGGCGCTGGGAACCGAACCTGAGACTTCTGCAGGAGTAAGAGCTTTCAAATGCTGAGTCAGTCTCCAATTTTATATCCCCGAGTGGTCAAAAATAGTCAATAGCATATATATTGCAAATTATAAGTGTGTATAAATGGTAATATATATATGTATATATATATATATTTGTCCTTGGAACACCTCTACATTTACAAGGTTTGTACAATTAATAGGAATTTCTGAGCTTGTAGAAATTACTATTACAATAACATATTTACTGGTTTGAACTGTATTTCCAACCAAAATTGACTTAGTTCTCATGCATCCCATCTGTTCAGGAATTTAGAGAAAGTTTTTTTGTTTTGGGTTTTTTTTTTTTTTTTTTTTTTTTTTTTTTTTTTTTTTTTTTTTTTTTTTTTTTTTTTTTTTTTTTTTTTTTTTTTTTTTTTTTTTTTTGACAGGGTTTCTCTGTGGCTTTGGAGCCTGTCCTGGAACTAGCTCTGTAGACCAGGCTGGTCTCGAACTCACAGAGATCCGCCTGCCTCTGCCTCCCGAGTGCTGGGATTAAAGGCGTGCGCCACCACCGCCCGGCTAAGTTTAGGTTATTGTAAGCAGGATGACTAAACACTAAATGCCACATAAATTTTACTGGATTCCCAGGACCAAAAACAACACAAAAATAAAAAACAAAACAAAGAGTGGTGCAATTATACACAGTTGCAAGCGAGTTCACATTTCCTATCTTCTACCATTATATGCTCATTTTAAAATATATTAAAAACATTTTTCCCCTGGCTCTCCTATATCCAGCCCAGCACTTGCTGCCACTGATCAGGCCTGCTGTGTGAGCAGAAACCCTGCCCTGCTCCCCATGGCTTCTCCAGCCCCTATAATAATCTTTGCACACATGACTCCTAAGACAGATTTCTTGGAGGAATAAATTCAGGTAAAAATGCTTCTAATAATTTCCAGAAATAGTTATCCGAGATGTAAACAGAGTCAAATAATACATATCCATCCACTAAATCCAAGACATACAGAGGCCACGGCTGCTTCAAAGGATTGCTTCAGTGCTAAGGTTAGAGGCACGTGCCGACTGTGAACACAAGAAGAAGCGCCTGTGAATCCCCAGTACTACATTTCCCATGATTTCCAGTATTGTTCAAAGTGATGGAAGCCAGTGACTATCTTTAACCCATAAGCAACCTTTCAACCCCTTCGCGTGACTGATTTTTTTCTAGGAGCCATTGTCGTTCTGAGCACAACTTACCGACAAGTGAGGGCTGCAGGGACAGCAGAGGGGACTGAAAAGTGACACCAGCAGATGTCATTTCCAAATACATCAGAAGAGAGTGGTTGAGTTGGGCTCTTGGCACTGGCACATCGCAGTCACAGCCCCGAACACTGCAGTTGCACTGCACGGCCTGAAAACTGTCTCTCGAGGGGGCCCAGGACAAGTCATCTGTGACTTCAGGCCTGCTAAAGTTTAAATACAAGAGCGAAATGTGAGCATGGGGGTGAGGATATTGGACAGGGCTTTGAAAGCAGGACAGCGAATCCAGCTTAAAGACAGGCTGCATCAGAGAGAACAAAGACGAGAGGGCAAATGAACTGTCCATCAAGGTGGCATCAGCAAAGGGACCCAGCACTAATAAGAAAGAAAATATCCTTAAACACAAATACGAAATAAAGGCCTTTTTTAGGCATCCCTAAACTTAAAGAATCATCTTCAGATCTGTGTTGTAGGAGTGCTAAAGAAAGGCTGTGAACACAAGAAAGTAAAAGAAGATTGAATCTGCTGTCACACAAAGGAATGAAATTTAACTCCAAGGATTTTTATTTATTGGATGATTAAAGCAAAAATGTCAACCATGTATTTACAGGGTGTGACATAGTCTAAAGTATGTGACATTATCAACCTAACTTGGGGGAGCTGGGAGTGTTCAACTGAAATGTCACATGACGTACAAAGTGGTATTCGGTCACATTAGATGCTAAGACATGTCCTAATTCAAAAGCCACTAAAAATAATTAGTCAATAAAGAAGATTAAATGGAATCATAAAACATAACTTAAAAGAGGGACTAGAGAGATGGATCAGCAGTTAAGAGCACTGGCTGCTCTTTCAGGGGACCTGGGTTCAATTCCCAGCACCCACTTGGCAGCTCATGACTCTCTGTAACTCCAGTTCCAGGGGATCCAACACCGTCACACAGACAACATGTGGGCAACACACCAATGTACACTATATAT
>NW_026067908.1:10405820-10421446 GCF_014885135.2 Alexandromys fortis
ATATTAGGTTTTTTATATATGTATACACACAAACACACACACATGTATGTTTGTATATATAACCTACAAGAATGGAGGAAAGTAGCCAGGCAGAGGTAGCACACACCTCTAACCCCAGCACTTGGAGGCTGACAGATCTGAGTCTGAGGTCAGCCTGGTCTACAGAGCAAGTTCAGGCAAATCAGAGCTACACGGAGAAACCCTGTCTTTGAGAAAGAAAATGGAGAAAAGAAAAGGACAAGAAATAATGAGATGAGAAAATAAACAGAGGCTTGGGAATAGAGTTAGTGTCATTAAATGCAAATAGGCTTCCCTTAGAAGGCAGTCAGTAGCAAAGTGGGAAGAAAAAAAAAGACCCAATTACAAACCTCTCATAAGAAATCTTACTAACAGAGAGCATTAGAAAAAGATATGCTATTCCAAGACAAATCAAAATAAAGCTGAATGGCTACACTGACGTCAAGAAAGTTGAATTCAGGGCAATAATTATTTACCATGGTAAAGAGGATCATTCATAACAAAAAAAATTGTGAAGAGGGGTCACTAAAAGTACATAATAAGTATTTATCTAATAACAGGCAAAAATAGGCTTAGTAATAGTTACTGGTGGAAAATTTAACCATTCTCTAATAATGAATGTAGCAAGTAGACAAAATGATTCAGGATTAAGAGCAGAACAATGCTGTCAACCAACTTGACCCATGTTGCGGGACTGGTCCTCCACACGCTAACCACAGTAAGTTCACCTTGCAGCAAGCCAACATTCAGCAATGCCAAATTGTGCAAAACAAGTCATCCCTCACATAGAAGGACAATGTTCAGTAAGAGCTGCAGAATTTCTCATAGGGCAACGAGAAAGTAGACTCAAATATGTAACGTGTTGTTTCTTTAGTTCTTATTTGCTTTCAAGTAAAGTTTATTCCTACATCTAAGAATTAAGCACAGCGTGAAGAAGAGGAGGAGGGCGGGGACTGAGGAGATGGGTAAAGTGTTTGCTACACAATCATAGGGACCATATTTGGAACTCAACCCACTTAAAAGCTGGATGTGATTGTGAGCAGTACTCTGAGGGCAAAATGGAAGCAGAAGCAGGAGACTCCCTAGAAGCTCTCAGACTAGCTAGCCTGGTTTGTCAGCAACGAACAGGACACCCTGCCCCAAAACAAGGTGGAATGTGAGGACTGCTGCACTCTGACCCCTCACACATACACACACACACACACACACACACACACACAAGCATGCGCGCGCACACAGGTTGCTACAATCTGTTTAATTCTTAGATATATGAACAAGCTTTACTTGAAAATGAATAATGATGCAAAAACATCTGTCAGATTGATTTTAAATCTGGCTTATTTACAAGACTTACCATGTGCAAAATTTTCTAGGTAGAGACATAAGTATTTAGAACTCAAAATTTGTTGCTAACAGCCAGACATGGTTCATAGAAGGTGCATTCGATCCTCTGACCAATGGTACAGTTATTTTTTCTTCTCAGGAAATTTCTCTATAAAATTACTAGCATTCTCTAAGCCAGGTCTATGCTAAACTGGTATGAAATACCACGAAAGTGTGGCACCTGAGGTCTTAATTTAGGAAAGATGACAGCCAACCCCAGTTTAAAGCTCTTGAAAAGGAACTTCACCCACATTAGCTTTGCAAATTGACTATTTGAAGTTTCATACCATGAGCTGAAAAAAATGGCACCCCAACCAGGGCGGTAGTGGTGCACACCTTTAGTCCCAGCACTTTGGAGGCAGAGGCAGGCGGATCTCTGTGAGTTTGAGGCTACCCTGGTCTGTGGAGCAAGTTCTAGTACAGACAGTTCTACACAGAGAAACCCTGTCTAAATAACAACAAAAAATTATATATAATATGTACATATATATGCATATATATTCCATTAATTATCTAGATTACAGCCTTTGGCAATCAATTTTCTCTTCTCCAAGTTCTTCATATCCGGCATCATGAGGATAATCCAGCTCAGGAGTCCACACTGACCATGTCCTGGGTTCAAGCACTTTAGCCATGGATATGAGTCCCCTCACATCCTCTGCATCCCTCTCTCTGTCGCCTCAATTCAGCAATATCGCCAGTCATTGCCCAAGTTCTTCAGCCCTGTGCTGCATTCTGGAAACTTCTCCCACCATAGACAGCTCGGGCAATTTAGAGCCTGCTTTGATTCTACTATGTAAGTGGCCGCCCCCGTGCAATAAAGTAGACGATGTTCCCTGAAGTCATCTCCTGAGTGGTTCATCTCTGCGCCCTCTACCAACCCTCTGGTGTTGCTTTCTCAGCTGGGGACACCCCGGGAATGACAACAATGCCCCATAACTCAAAACAAAAACGTGCATATGTCCAAGTCTGGTAGACAGTTGGCTATATCATTTGAAAGATGAAGCTAGTCAAAGAACCCTCAGTAAATACTCGCTGTTCGTCAACATCTCCAAGTCGGAAAACAAACAAACAAACAAACAAACAAAAAAAAAACCCTCACCCTGACCCTAATAGATGGCACCTGTCATCAACCTGATGGCCTGAGTTTGATTTCTGGGACCCATGAAAAAGAAAATTGACCCCTGCAAGTTCTCTGGCCATGGCCGTGCCGTGACACACGCACCCACACATACCCACACATGTGTATACACATAAACACAAATAAATTAATGTAAAGATAGATTTGAACTACCCCAAGCTCTTCCCAAGTATGAGATCAGCTAGCTTCTCACCAGCTCATGCTTGATTTTCTAAATATTTCCTCGCCTTAGGAAGCAGTTTGCTTGCTGGCCCTCTGCATCTGCATTATCAATGGGAGCAACAGCTATGACCGAAGGGACCACCCTCCCTGGCCAACGCCCCTTAGACGTGGTGAAGGTTCTCAAGTTTTGCTTTTGTAAGAAAAGAGATAACAAAAAAAAAAAAAAAAGAAAGAAAGAGCCATTAAACAAAAGGAACCAGTGTTTCCAGGGAAACTGAGGTTTCCCTCTAGGTTCTGAGCCTGTTAATTAAAAAAAAAAAAATCCAAGGGAGACTCAGAAGGAAGGTCAAGGGTAATTTTGGTGGAATTTGAGAGAAAAGCACCAGGGCAGGAAGGCTGCACACCTCAGCAGCTACCTGGAGGGGTGAGATAAAAAAGAGGAAGAGAGGGGGGCAACCATTTGGATGTCGACGAGCAGCTGCGTGGTGGAAGATGGAGAAAAACAGAAAACCCAGAATGCCAGGGAGAGCAATGCTTAGGGTTTGGCCAGCACCCAAACTGGAAAGAAAACAAGAAGTTATGATTTTCTGAGTAACTCAGAAAAGTGAACAGGCAGCAGCTCCATAAATCACTGAGCAGTGAAGGGGCTTCTGGGTAAGACAGACTATCTCACTAAGAGGCTAATTAATTAGTCCGCCCCTCACCTCACAAGTCTGTTGGGGAAACAGGTTTCTGACAAGGTCTGAGTGAGTGAAGAGTAGGTTACTGGTCCAGTGATTGACAGGACAACTATAGTAACTCTTTGAAGAAGGCCATTTAGAAGGTCAGGTCACCCCCCACCCCAGGCCAAGAGGTAGAATTTCGATTCTGTTCTTCTGACAAAAAAAGTTTTGTCTTAGTGGGCCTCCATTGAGCCTAGATACTTTCACTTTTCAATAAAGAATTTAAATGCTAAGGGGGGGGGTCTTCCTTTCTTACATTACCAGAAGAATAGGAGGTAGCGCCCAAAGTCCATGAGGGACAGATCCATCCTCATTCTCCTACCAGCTAATAAAAATCTGTCTAACTACTAGGACATGGGAATTATGTAATATCTAGTCTCTCCAGAAATAAGTTAAAGTCAAGAAATGGCATCTGAGGAAAAACAGAAGTGAGAGGGGCTTATCTGCTTTCTGAATAAATCTGAAAACTGTGGTAGGGTCAGTGAGGTAGCAAAAGCCTAGTGACTCTGGGTAACTTTCCTTGAAAAATCTTGTCTGCTTCTCCTGGGTGAAGCAACATCCAAAGCCTCCCCACCAGTCCTTTGGGTAATCTGGGGTCACTTCTCGGTAGAAAGGGAGATAATGAAGACCGACTTACGTCAATATTGGACACAAACACAGTGAAGCGACCTGCCAGGGAAAACTCAGGAAAAGACATGGGTATCTTTCATAAAGGAGACAAAGAAGGGAGGTCACAAAGAATGAGACCAAGTACCTCAAGAGAGAGACGCCAAGACTCATGAGGCATCATTCCTGAAGCTACAGAGGGACAGGACTAGCATGGCTGAGAGGAAAGCTGGTCAAGGTGTGGAATTCTTCGTATTGAGTTTCTAGGAAAAGCAGGTTTATAAGTGTTGACAAAGTCTGGAGAATGCATGTGACAACAGGTACAGTAGGCGGGGTCAGGAAGAACAGTGAAGCCGTTCAAGGCTCTGAAGCTCGTGTGTGTGTGGATTTTGAAATCACCAAATGTTGATCGAAAACCTGGGAGTGGAAAAAGTGAAGCTGCCTTTAGTAGCCAGGAAGGTCCAAAGTCACTTCCCAGCGTGACTTGGCAGGCAACTCTTCTTGACATGACCTGGACACTGCTCCTGTGTTCACTGGCTTCCTAGCTCAACCACACTCAAACCTTCAGTCTTCCAGCTCTGCCGTCTGTGCCGCGGGCATTCGCAAATGCTCTCCACTCCCTCTTAGTTCATGTGTGCCTCTTTTTATTACATGTCCACAATTCCAAACTTGGCTGCAGCGTTTTATGTTTTTACAACACCCTGTCAGCTCCACAATGAAAGGTATTCTGTAGGGCTTTCCTACCAGATGGAAACATCCTGCAGAGAAGTTCCTTAAGCCAGAAGGTAGACAACTCAAATAGCTTCAGGAAGTCCCTGAAACTAACCAGATTTACTAGGTCCACCCCTCCTTCCCAGAGTAAACAGTAAGAAAGAGAAATCAGCCAGACTGATGACTGGAAGGGGTTTAGATCAACTGAGTCACTGGAAACAACCTGTTGAGCCGCCTGCAAGTGTGCAGTGTTTTCCAAGTCCCTGACTTTGCTGCGCTGTCACACATACTGGGGTGGGCTTTGGTGGTGCGTCTGTTTTTTGTCATTTTTTTTCCTGTAAGTAACTCCCCACCCATATTCCTGTATGTATCCTCAATAAAACTCATTGGTTAACCAAGGTGGACTTTGATGGTATTCTTACTTTGGTCTGTCGTGGGCTCCCTATCTGGAGTGAATAGCAGTGTGTATAGTATTGCCAGGAAAAGTCTCCTTACATAACCAAGGGAAATCCTGTTATGAACACTATTTCCACACACTCATAATATGAGGCTCACAGTAGGGACCTTACAAAGGAAAGGAAGAACTTCCTCCCTGGTCAAAAATAAATGTCTAAAGCAGTCCCAGCATATCACATTTGTTAGAGTATCTCTCCTTCAGGTTCTCAGACAAACATTAATAACTGAGCTCAAACAATGCTGTCCATTTGAGGACATATTTATAGGTTTTTAAATCCTTTTTAAACATCAAATTTTAGCTCCTGGAAAAAACACATTTTTTTTCACACATGGAAGCCTTTGAACGATTTCGCTTGTGAATTTTGATGGAACAAAATGGTGATTTCCTTAAAATAAAAAGATACATTTAACTACTGTCTTAAAGCAAGTACCAGCATTTCTGAATAAGGAACTTGGCCATAAAATAATGCTGCATAAAGCATCGTGCATAAGAACATTGCCAAAGCATTCAGAGATGTTGCAGTAGTCTTCAGAATAGAATTGGTTCTAGAAGCCAAAGATCTGGGAATGACACTCAATCAAAATCAACAGCCTGGAATCAGTATCTAGATATAATACAAGATACACTCTCTCTGGCTTCCAACCCCACAGCATTTAAGCAGAAACTACCTTTCTGGGCATAAGCATCTGAGAGGTAAACATCCCTACTGGTGAAAAAAAGCAAAGAGCTTCCCATCCATAAATGCAACCTCCATTTTATGACCCAACGCCAAAATTAATTTCCTAGCCATGGGCAAAGATCACTCACAGAGTTTCAGATCTGAGTAGACTATTTTCCAATGCCCCACCACACACACACATACACAGAAGGATGGCCCTGGACACAGCGTACATAAAATATAACACAAGCGGGAGGTCTGGGAATCCTGGCAGATTATGCCCACAAATAGCAAATTCCAATGGAGGTTGAGCAAGCAAGATTAAGATTCAATGCCCTAACAATTAGAAAGAGGCCAGGGATTTATCCACCTGTCCTTCGGAAGTACTTTCCACTGACAGCCATGATCACTCTCCCCATGACTCTAGTCTGCTTTTCTATTGCTGTGATTAAAAATACCTTGAGGGAGAAAGAGTTTATTCGGCTTCTGGGTTCCTGTTTACCATGGGGGAAAGACACCTTGGGAGCGCAACGCAGGAACTTGAAGCAGAAACCACAGAGAAAAGCTGCTCATTGGCTTGATCTCTACACAACCCAGGCCCACCTGCCGAGGATGGCACTGTCCACGGAGGGCTGGACCTTCCTACATACACCAGCAATCAAGAAAATGCTCTACAGACATGTATACAGGTCAATCTGATAGAGGCAGTTCCTCAGTTGAGAGCCCCTCTTCCAAGTATGTCCAGATTTGTGTCAAGTTGTCAAAAATTGAACCAGCACACACAGTGTTTTTGAAATCTGCTAAATTTGGCTAGCTGGTTCTCCCTCTAGCCTGCTCCAAACAGAGAATTAACTAGACTCTAACTATGGTTTCCCCATGTGTCTGGTGAGGCAGTTTGTTTTAGGGACAAGCACTCAGTCAAATTTGTTATTTCAGTGTTCTTTCATGGCAATTATTAGTTACCAATAAAGGCAAAGATGGAGGTAAAGACATAGTATTTCTAAAAGTGTATCTTATGCATGTACTAAAGATAAAGGAATATGCTCAACTTAGCCATGCAGGAGCAGGCACCAACCGTGCCACACTGACTCTCATTGGTTATTTTCAGACACGTTAAATAGAGCACAGAAGGGAATCATGCGTCACTGGGTGCACTTCTGTAGAGGGACAACTGCCAACGATAGCTTTCTCCATTTGTAATGTGTACAGAGTCCAAGGTCGCGGCGAACTGATCGCCTACCGCGGAAAGGAAGATAACTCTACATATAGTTGTTCCCATGGCATTCATTTTTACATCTTTTTGAGATTTTCTTTTCTTCTTAATTAACTGTTTAGGTAACAATACTAAGAACTGGGATTCACTGCAGGTTCTTCATACATATGTCTCCTCACACTTTGTTCTCGGTAATTTCCTTCTCTACTGTTCCTATGTGCTTCTCGCCCCCAGAGCTGGTTCTCTCTCTACCTGGGTTAGTTCTCCACTCTTGCTTCCCAAGTATGTGTATTTCATCATTATGTTTTATGCCTCCATTAAGATATCTTCCTCTCTTCTCATGATCCCTTTTCTAGACTCATGACCTAAAAACACATGTTTAAATAATATAAGGAGAGAGAGAAGCGGGGGAGAGAGAGAAGGAGAGAGAGAGAGAGAGAGCACTACAGGTCTGTCTCATATGGTCTTTATGTTAAAGTACTTTCCTTTTGTTCCTGATGTCTTCAAGGCTTTCATCCATAAAGAGATGCTGAACTTTGTCAAAGGCCTTTCCTACATCAATTGAGATGATCATGTAATATATCTTCCTAAGTATATGTAGATGATGGATTATACTTCATAGTCTTAGTTGGGGTTTCTATTGCTGTGAAGAGACACCGTGACCATGGCAACTCTTATAAAGAAAACATTTAATTGAGGGTGGTTCACTTACAGTTTCCGAGGTTCAGTCCTTTATGTCCATGAAGGGGAGCATGGCAGCATGCAGGCAGACATGGTGCTGGAGCTGAGAGTCCTACATCTTATAGGCGACAAGAAGTCAACTGACTGTCACACTGAGTGAAGCTTGAGAAACGAGACCTCAAAGCCCGCCCCATAGTGACACACTTTCTCCATTAAGGCCACACTTCCTAACAGTGTCATTCCTTTGGGGGCCATTTTCTTTCAAACCATCACATTAATGATTTGTGCATGTTGAACTAACAGAAATGAAGGCCCATTGCCTGTGGCTCACAGATGAATTGCCAAGGGTTGGAGCAGTATAAAGGCTTCCTGCTATCAGATGTATAGGAAGAGCTAATAAAATACTTACAAGTCAGTAGATTAAGTGTGTGTTCTAACTTGGATTTAGAATTAATTGTCAGATCAGTGGTCCCTTTTGGCCAGAATGACTCAAAGAAATCAACTAAACCTTACCTAAATTATAGCTGCAGATTTCTTAAGTCTAGGACTTTTTATTCAATCATTAAAAAATAATTCTCCTTTTGTCATACAAGCAGAATGATACATGTCAAAGGAATGGCCATACCAATCATTTTAGCCCCTGACTGAGACCACAGAAGGGTTGAATGTACCTAATAGCTCACATGGTCCTGGGGGTAAACACAACTTTAATTCCACTCAACAAAGTACACAGTTTTGGTAAAGCCAGTAAGTAAATATGGCATGGACTAGAGGCCTCACAAACACTCATTCTTCCTTTTATCACCAGTACGTGCTGCTGGACTTTGGGTTCTTAGCTCTGGAACTCCTGCTGTGTTTTAAGAGCAGGTGTTCCTTTACCACCTGCCTTCTGAACCAAAGATGGGACAGCTGTGTTTAGTCATAGGCAGATGCTTTCAAAACACCTGGACCAGATAACGAGTATTTGTCTCTCTGCTACTAAAAAGGACTGTTTGCAAATTTCAGTAACTGGAGCCACATAATGAGGCTGAAGGCAAAAATGGAAAATTAGTAATTAAAAAAAACTATAATAGAACTTGTGTCATTGGTTTTAGGGAGAAACACTGAATAATACTTTTGAGTTTTTAATACTTAGTCAA
The DNA here is from genome assembly GCF_014885135.2 of Alexandromys fortis. Classification (NCBI taxonomy): domain Eukaryota; kingdom Metazoa; phylum Chordata; class Mammalia; order Rodentia; family Cricetidae; genus Alexandromys; species Alexandromys fortis. The sequence goes on from NW_026067908.1 coordinate 10,414,712, forward strand.
TGATTAGTCTCTTGACACTTCCATACATGTGTGTAAAACATTCTGATTGTTCTCACTCTACCCTTTCTTAACTCCCTTCTGCCAACCCCTATCCCTCCCACAAATCCTTTTCCTATAGTCAACTCTTTTTATTTTGCGTTGTGACCCATTGAGCTTAACCAGGGCTGTCATGGGTTTTGAACTGTCGATTTGGACCTGGTAGGATCACCAATGGCTCCATAAGTAAAGACAATGACTCTTCCTCTCCCGGAATCTATCTGTAGCTCTTAGTTCAGCATAGAGGGGATGTAGTAGTTTGAGTGAGAATGGCTGCCATAGACACATATCTCTGAATACTTGGCTTCCAGCTGGTGGAACTGTTTGGGAAGGATTAGGAGGCGTGGCTTAGTAGGAGGAAGTATGCCACTAGCGGTTAGCTTTGAGGTGTCAAAAGACTTGCACCATCCCCCCTGTGCTCTCTATTGCCTGCTTTGCACTTTGAGATGTGAGCTCTCAGCTGTTCATGCTGCCAGCCCTTCTCTCCCCCATCATGGACTCTAAGCCTCTGAAACCATAAGCCCAATTAAACTCTATTTCTTTATGAGTTGCTTTGGTCAGGATGTTTTGTCAAAGAAATAAAAAAAGTGACTAATACATTGAGTAGAGCCCCAAGAAGCCCTCCCACATCCACGAATGATTATGGACAGAGCCAGTCTTGAGCAGGCCCAGTGCAGGCAACCACAGGTGCTGTGAGTTCCTGATTGCAGTGTCTGTGCCCTGCCCAGAAGTTAGCTTTTCTTGGCTCTTCTCTCTATCTTTCAGCTCTTGCTGTATAGATATTTTTTTAAGGATGGAAGTAAAAGGTTTGTTTTATCTTAGGCACCTTGCACCCTTACAGAAACTCTAAAATAGAGAGCTTACAAAAACATCTAGTGTTCTTATGATGGTTTAATCAATCCATATAAAATGGAAACTAGAGCCTTCACTTTCTTCCTTGTCCCCTGTCATTACTGAAGCATTGTCAGCTCTTTCAATTTGGGTATTCTCCTGGACACATCTTTAATCCAGCTACCCACCACAGAAGGAGTCTCCTTCAGGGCGGCAGCCTATAAACCCCAAGTCCTCCTGCCATGGTGCATCTGAGTTCTGCTGGCTTTGTGAATTTACCAGGTCATTAGAAAGTAGGCATCTCTTCATCTCTTTCATTATATCAGGCCCTCAATAAAACCTTGGTCCTTCTGATAGGCCTCCAACTGCTGCCCATCCATTTAAAGTCTTCCTAAAGACAACATCAAGTTGTTTTAAGCCATTCATGCTGGCGATGTTTTCAATGCAGTTTATACACAGTGAACAACCTCTCTCAGTCAGCAAGTGGATAGGGAGGTGTTGGAAAGAACATTAGGGTAATTCCTATGATAAACGCATTAGCCAGCTCACACAGAGGACAATGTTCACATTTCTTTTAGACTGTATGTCCATCCACATCTGCAGCATCTCCATGCCTAAATAAACAGGAAGAGAAAGGGAAAACCTAATGGGGGAGATGGATGTAAAAGCATACAAACAACTTTTTATAATGTGCACAGCTGCAAAGAAAGTGCAGGGATGGGAGGGGTTCATAACCTACTTCTGTGCTTTAAACAAATCAGGTCAGATGACTAGCCAGATTCATCTCATCGGTACTCACAGATCATATAAAAGATGGACCTTATAGTCATAATTCTTGAGGGGGTTCTTAAGCAACGGCTCCATGTGGCAACTGAATGAGGTCAAGTCCCCTTTCATCCAGCACTCGATGTCCCAGTTTATACCTGCATTAAAAATAAGCTGCATTAAGCTGGGCAGTGGTGGCACACGCCATTAATCCCAGAACTCTTGAGGCAGAGGCAGGCGGATCTCTGTGAGTTCGAGGGCAGCCTGGTCTACAAGAGCTAATTCCAGGACATACTCAAAACCTACAGAGAAACCCTGTCTTGAAAAACCATCAATAAATACATACATAAAAATAAAGTGCATTAAACCTGAAAAACACTCTCAACAACCCAGTCAACGAGAAGCACTAAACTGAATTTAACAGTGTTCTGATACTATTTCCACTGCCCACTCTGAGAGGGGGGAAAACAGGCTGTTTGGAGTGTGTAGGCCTAAGCCATTCAGGGCCTTCAATCCCTCTGCTCAGTACCTCAGTGTTCCCCCTACCCGCCTTGCTCCAACCTGTTTTAAATCAGAGAATTAAATTCAATTACCATTTCTCAACTTGTTTTTAATCTCAAGCTACTTAAGCAGGACAAGACTCACTTTTATTTATCTTAGGTCAACAGATCAAGACAACAACCTGTAACCACTTGTAACTCCAGAGCCCCAGGACCCAAGGTCATCTTCTGGCCTCCACAGGCAACCAAACACATGTGCCATCACACACACACACACACACACACACACACACACACACACACACGCATGTGCGTGTGTGTAAATAAAAGTTAAAGTAAATCTTTTAAAAAATATATGACTAACAAGGCAAAACTGACAACACTAACAGTTATTATAAGAAGTATTTCTAGCTTTTGGGGACCTTGTGTGAAGGAGAAACCTATATGAAAAAAGAACAAATTAAAATCCTTGTAAGCCACTACTTACTCTCCTAATTTTAGTCACAAAAACTTTAGTTCACTTAAATGTTAACTAGTTATTATCCACTTATAAAGTTGAAATACATAGTATGGTAATGATTTCCCCTCAGAAATAAAGAATGTAGTGGCATTTTTTATCATTCAAGACTCATTATTAAGATCTTGTTCAATCTTAGTATACTTAATAATCAATGGATCAGCTAAGCTATTCCCTTAGCAATCAAAAAGCTTCAACATTTATGAACTCTATTGGAATTATTCCTACTAATTTGTTTTTAAAATCAAGTTTTACAAAAAAAATAAGTTTTAAAGCTGGGTGGTGGTGACGCATGCCTTTAATCCCAGCACTTGGGAGGCAGAGGCAGGCGGATCTCTGTGAGTTCGAGACCGGCCTGGTCTACAAGAGCTAGTTCCAGGACAGGAACTACAAGAGCTAGTTCCAGTTCCAGAAAACCACAGAGAAACCCTGTCTCGAAAAACCAAAAAAAAATAAATAAATAAATAAATAAGTTTTATCATTATTCTTTTTGCAATGATTTATTTTATCTCTCTCTCTCTCTCTCAGTGTGTGTGTGTGTGTGTGTGTGTGTGTGTGTGTGTGTGTGTGTGTGTGCCTGCATGATTTTAAGTGCACCAAAGGCATGCATGTCCACAGAGGCCAGAAGAGAACTTCATATCACCTAGAACTGGAGTTAGAAGTAGCTGTGAGTCTCCTGATGTAAGTGCTAAGAACCAAAACAGGTCCTTTGCAAACGCAGCAAGTGCTCTTAACCACTGAGCCCCCGAACCCAGGTCCCCTGTGAGAACAACAAGTGCTCTTAACCACTGAGCCATCTCTCCAATCCTTTCTTACTCTTAAACTGATTTCAACTTAGGATGCTTTTTCCTTTGTAAAGTGCTAAACCAGGTAGATGGGGAACATCTGACAATATCTAAAGATTTCTTTTGTTTGGTTTGCTGTCTCACTTCATAGCCCAGGCTGGTCTGGAACTCACAGTCCTCCTGTCTTTGCCATTCATGTGCCACAATGACAGGCTCGAGATAGATATTACAGTTACAGATAAAGATATTTCTTTCAGTACTGTGTAGAGACCAGGGCTGGTCAGACTAAAGAATTATCTGGACTGAAGGGTCATTAATATCAACTGGAAAATCCAACTAACACCACACAAGAGTCCTTACTTAGGTATGCCTATTCTTCCCTATTTGGGGGTCTTTTCATATAATTGAGCCAGTTGAGTCTTCTCTGTCCCTTCAAAAGACTTAAAAATAGTTTTGCTGTTTTAATTTTCATATACAAAACTAACTAAGCTTGCTGCTTTCCGTATACATTATTCTTAAGACAACAATTAAACTCACTCAGCATAACATATGGTTTCGGGGAGATTCCTTGCCTGCACAATTCATTATAATTTTAAACATTTTGAAATTTCACTACTTCAACAGTGGTGTTAGTAGTTTGATATTTTATCTATTTCAAATGTGCATTTTTTTTTGCTTCCAAGAAAATTTAGACTCCAAAGAGCACATTTACAAGTAAATAGTTCCCTTAATGGTAGTTTTGCAAGCTATAAAAATGAGCAGAGCATGTTTATTTGTCACACTATGAATCCTAATTTTAAAACTATATAAAAGTTATAATGCATGTTAATCACATAATAAGATAGCTAATTCATACAAGCTATGGATAATTAAAACATTTTGACGGATACAGGCATAACACAACAGTGTAGACTTGGGACATGAAAGTACTTACCTAGCTGGCGAAAGACTAAAGCCTTTACCGTTGAAGCCAGCGTCTTCCCTTCGGTTTTACTTGCTAACACAGAGCAGTTTGTACCTCGCTCAGTCCCCAAGCAACAGTGGAAAACGGTTTGGGATGACTCAGACACGTAGACACCACTTGCGTTAAAGCTAGCTTCGACATCTGCTTCATAACCCCCACTCAAAGCAGGAGCACTCTTTGGGATTCTGGCAGGTGAGAGAAAGGCGTCCCCTGTTGCGTTTGGTGGTGCACAAAACAACTTAAATCTCCAGGGAGCAGCTGGATATGCCAGGTGAAGTGCAGCTATCCCATAAAGAAATTCTGTTCGGACAGGAAAAAGACACAGGACAAAAGTGACCATTTTGACAAAGATGTAACTAGAAAATGCTTGAGACTAAACGGTGCAGTCCTCAGAAATACTTAACCTTCAAGCGAATAAGTCTGAGCTTCCACCTCCCAGGGCATCAGACTTGAGAACTTGATAGATTTACTGGACTAATTCCATTCTTTGGCACCTCTGCTTTGGAAATTCATGCATCAATTTTCTTTGTTAATCTAGCAAGTTTATATTTTAGCATGAGAAAATTTACATTAATTTTCTTCCTTTTTATAGTAAAATTATTCTTTTAGAATAAATAAGAAATATCTGGATGTTTAATGATATCAATAAGGACTAAAGCACTCTTAATCTCCATGAGAAGGATCACGACAGTATGTTAATGCTTTCGGAGAAAGTTTGTCTCTAACTTAAAGAGAGTTGCAAGGTCTCTTGAACTTTCTCAGGAGTCTCAAGATGTATAATATCCTATAAGAAAATCCCCAGGAAATGATGCAAAACAGTCCTTCCGGGAAACTCACACTGCAGGTAAATCACTACCTTTTCAATATAGACCTAAGAGCATCTGCAGCCCTATACCCAAAAAGCTGCAAATTTCAAGCTGGTCTTTAAGTAAGAAATTCTTGAAAATAAACAATTAACTCTCTACTTTTCTTCATTTTACAAATGAATCTGAATAATTTGATGACATCCTCGCTGTATACATTCCTTAACGCAGTGTGAGAATTCTTAGAATTGTGTGTGGAATGAGAGCTTTTGAAGAATTAAATGCAACAAAGTGTAAAGAATGTTCTTTGGTTTCCCAATGGATAAAGTGAAGAATTCAGACAAAGGCATAATATTCAGTTCAAAGGAAAAGAATAAAACCAAGCAATGAAAAGACACAGGAAATGTACACATATATCCTTAAGAAACCATCACGAGGACACAATCTGCATGAATCCACCAAGGATACTGGTTGCCAGGATTTAAGCCGAGCAGAGAGGTGAACAAGTGGGATGTGTGGACACTATTTTGTCTGGTTCTATAGGAGTGGGAAACGTCATTGCCCAAGGCCACAGGTGGACAGGAGTGAACCCTGATGAGAACAATAGAATTAGATGATAATAAGCATCCAAGTGGAGGAAAAATAACCAGAAAAAAAATACACTTACAGAACATTTGTAGTTCCAGCTACTCAGGAGGCTGAGGCAGAAAGACCACTGGAGCCATCAGTTTCAAGACCAGCCTGGCAACATTGTGAGACCCTTGTCTCAAAAGAAGGGGGAAAGAAAAAAAAAAGAGGGGAGCAGCCCATTTATAATAACTACAGTTTAAAAAAATGTGTCAAGAAGTGAAAAATTTCTACACTAACTATAAAACATGGATGAAAGAAATTAAAGAAATATGGGGAAATATTGTATTTTTATACAATTAAAAGAATTTTTAAATTTTTTTTAAAAATTTCACTATCCAAATCAGTGCATAAATCCAATGTATTTGAATTTATCAAATTTAATCCATACCAAAATGTCAATAACATTCTTAACAGAGAGTAAACACTACAAAAGTTCATAAGAAACAAACAAAAAAACCACCAAAAACCAAAGAAACTATGGAAATTATGTTCAAGAACAAAGCTGCCTCCAGCCAGGCATGGTAGCGCATGCCTTTAACCCTAGAACTTGGAGGCAAAAGCAGGCAGATCTCTGACTCTGAGGCCATCCTCGTCTATAGGGCGGGTTCTCAGACAGACAGGGTTATAGAGTGAAACCCCTTCTAGAAAAAGGAGCAGATCTGACTCCAAACATAGGACCAAGTCATGTAAGTAAAACAGCACGGTTCCGACAGGAAAAGATGGCCGAAGCAACACAGCATGATGCGAACTCAGAAATAAATCTGTGTATCTAGAACCAGTGAAGCTTCAACAAAACTGCCTGTCAAAAATTCCCTGGAAAATTAATGATCTGTTTAGTAAATGGCACTGGAAAAATGAGCTTTTTTTTTTTTTTTTTTTTTTTTTTTTTTTTTTTTTTTTTTTT
>NW_026067908.1:10421636-10481913 GCF_014885135.2 Alexandromys fortis
TGGAGCACCGGACTGAAATCTCAAGGTCCAAATCAGGAGCACCAGGAGAGAGAGCATGAGCAAGGAACTCAGGACCGCGAAAGGTGCACCCACACACTGAGACGATGGGGATGTTCTATCGGGAACTCACCAAGGTCAGCTGGCCTGGGTCTGAAAAAGCCTGGGATAAAACCGGTCTCGCTGAACATAGCGGACAATGAGGACTACTGAGACCTCAAGAACAATGGCAATGGGTTTTTGATCCTACTGCATGTATTGGCTTTGTGGGAGCCTAGGCAGTTTGGATGCTCACCTTACTAGACCTGGATGGAGGTGGGTGGTCCTTGGACTTTCCACAGGGCAGGGAACCCTGATGGCTCTTTGGGCTGACAAGGAGGGGACTTGATTGGGGGAGGAAGAGGGAAATGGGAGGCGGCGGTGGGGAAGAGACAGAAATCTTTAATAAATAAATAAGTAAATTTTTAAAAAAAGAAACTATACCATCATCCTTCATCATACACAAAAATAACTTAACATGGATTCGTGGCCTAGCAGACCTGTAACTATGACTAGACTAAAGTCAAGCTGGGAAACACTGAGATTGAGCTATGTGATATTTTGAGACATACTCCTAAATCACAGGCATTTACAACAACAACAACAACAACAAAAAAGACAAAGATTATGTCAAACTCTAGTTCATCTCTGAGAAGGAAATATTCAACAGAGTGACTCTTTAGATGTCAAACTACAGAATGGGATAAAATGTCTGTAAACTATGTGCCCAATATGGGGTTACTATACAAAATAAACAAGGGACCCTGCACCAATACTGCACTAATTGAATTCTGTGGGTTAAAAAGAAAAGGAGGATTATGACATTGGGAGGGAGATTGAGAGTATGGGGGTAGAAGATGAATGTGACAAAGATATATTGTATACGTGTATGAAATTCTCAAAGAATTAAAAACACTTTAAAGCAACCCTATTTTAAGATGTTCAAAAGATACAAATAAATATCTGCCAAAAGAAGATACACAAAAAGCTGGAGAGATGCTTCAGCAGTTAAAAGCACCTGTTGCTCTTCCAGAAGACCCAGGTTCAATCCCCAGCATTCCCAGGGTGGTTTACAAAGATCTGTAACTCTAGTTTCAGAGAATTAGAACCCTCTTCTGACCTCCATGGGCACCAGGTACACATGTCATGCACAAACATGCAGGCAGGCAAAACACCCTTACAGTAGCTCATCCTCACTAATCAGCTGACCAGTCAAATCAAAATCACAATGATATGTCACCCACTCATGTTAGAAAGCCATTCTTAAAAAGACAAAACTAACAAGCATTGACCAAGGTACGGAGAAAGAAGACTCCTCACACACCATTGATAGGTGTGTACATCAGTACAGCCATTAGGGAAAAAAGCACCAATATGCCTCAGAAATGGGAGAATGCAGTTCAGCAACCCTACTACAATGTCTATCAAATAAAGCAAAATCACTCGTGCTGGTCATAGCACTGCTCATGATACAGAGTCACCCTAAGTATTAACAAATCAATGGGTAAAGGATTGTTTATGTACACATGTTTGCACTGACCAGCTTTTCATTTCCATAATGAAATATTGGACACAGCCTAGCTTTACAATAAAAGGGGTTTAGTTTTGGAGACTAAAAAGTCAAACAACATAGTAAATATTCAAGGAAGTGCTGTGGGACAATGGTTTTACCCTTTAAAGATTTGCTTCTTGTACTTGTTTAATAAAATGCGGACTGGCCAGTAGCCAGGCAGGAAGTATAGGCAAGACAGCCAGCAGGAAGTAGAGGTGAAGCAAGGAGAACAGGGGAATTCTGGGAAGAGGAAAGCTCAGTCTGCAGTTGTCACCCAGACAGAGAGGAAGCAAGATGAGAATGCCTCGCTGATGAAAGGTATCAAGCCAACATAGGCAAGAATAATGGGTTAATCTAAGATGTAAGAATTAGTTAATAAGAAGCCTGAGCTAATAAGCCAACCAGTTTATAATTAATGTAGACCTGTGTGTGTTTTGGGGGGACTGAACGGCTGCGGGACTGGACAGGACAGAAACCTCTGTCAACAAGGATGTCACCTGATGGTGTGAACATCAGTGGCAGGAGGATACCATGGGGTCAGGTATGAGCAGAGCATTGGATGAAGCCAGGTTTGTTAGATAGGATAACACCCACTAGGAGCCAGAATTTAAAGGTTCCACAGCACTTCCTGATACCATCATCCAAGGACCAAATTTCCCATCACAATGGATCACTGGGAGACAATCAATTTACAGACACTCTCAAACAACAGATATTATTCAATCATAAAAGAAAGGAAGCTACCGTTCTCAACACAAGGAGAGCATATGTTAAGTAAAGCCAGGCACAAAAAGGCAAATGCCACATGACTTCAATGCCATGTGAGTTCTAAATGAATCTACCTTAAGCAAGTAGAGAGCAGACTGTGAATCATGAAATAGCAGAGGAAGCTGTGGCTGAGTCAGTCAAATAATTTGTATATCTATACTTAGACAGGAGAAGGGCCAAAGATCTAACACACAGTGCACCAACTGTAGATAGTGACAATATATACCTTCTTGGAAAATGTTAGGTGAGCAGATATAAAGTGCTTAAAGCATTGAAATGATGATATGACATAATACACTTATCCATTAATTTCAACTCTCCATATTTTACAGATTCCAAAGCATTTCTTATGTGATAAATACATAGTAACAAAATACATACGTTATAATTACAAATGAATTTGAAAAAAAGTCTAGGCACCAAAAAACTAAATAATAAACTAGGTTTCCCTATGTTAAAAAAAAAAAAAAGAAAGAAACAACAACAACAAAAAAAAAAACGTTATGGGCAACGTATGGCTAGTTCCAAACAGGAGAATGTTTGAAAATGATGGTTCACTAAAACCACAAGACCATTAAAACAAAACAAAAACAAAACAAAAAACAGCTGAAGAAGCTTCCTCTGAAGGATAAGTCTACAACTGGTGAGAGGAGGGATAGGCATATATTTAACTCTTTTGGTATTCAGTGACCATTCCAAACATATGCAGCATTCCTTGATAATATCCCCCTCAGAGCGTCATACTGTCATGACTACAAAAGTTTACACCTGTATTTATATATGTGATTGTAGGTATGTGTGTGTGTGTGTGTTTCAGACCTTGCACTTAGATACCATTGGCTCTCCTGAGTCTCTGGTTTTCCAACTGCAGATTTAGAAGCTCTCAGTCTTTGAAATTAAATGATCCATTTGCTTATAAACATATGCACACATGTGTGAACACATGTGCACATGTGTATACTCATACATACACATATCATCATCATCAGTTCTGTTTCTTTACGGAGCTTTAAAACACAGTTAAAATTTCTTACAGTTTAGAAAGTCCTAAAATTTATCTCAGACCAACAAACTCAACAACCAGGTATTTGAAGTGTAAAACAAAAAAATCTCACCAGAAATATAGTCAACTAACTGCCCAACCTCACACACACATAAAATTCAAATCAATAAAATTGAAACACAATACTTGTCTTCTTTGATGTGGTAAAAGGTGAAGGAATGGTGACATGCATTGCTAGTGGAACTGCACAAGAACAGTTATTTATAGACATGGGTTGGGACCCCAAAACACCAAATTGCTGTTCAATATAAAAGTCTCTTTAGAAATTAATCTACAGAAATATCCTCCCAAATACACAAAAGTGCATGCAACTTACCCCAGTGTAACAAAGCCACATAGAATTTCTGACAAATCATCTTACTTCAGAGATGTACACCTGGAAAACAAAACAAAAAACAAAAATCAAAAACAAAGGAATGCACATAGAAAACTCATTGGCCATCTATGAAAAATACAAAAGTAAAAAGATTACAAATAAGTCTAACTTCAATGCTCTAATATATAGGGTCAATATTACAAAATCATTGCATGTTAAATTATACTAATTTTTGTGATGCATATCTTTTTTACAAAGTAAAAAGAATAATTAAAGTTTAAAAGTTACTTTGTTTCATTATGCTATACAATCCAGGGTAAGCACTGCAGGATAAGACTGAATTCTTAGCGAGGCAACTGTTCATAGTTTTGATTAAAAACATAACAGAAAATCTAATGACCATTAATATTACCACTGTTATATCTTTGTTATCCTTATTTCCTAGAGTTATTGTTACAATACTACAAAGTCAAGCAGTTATGGCACAGGTAATAATTTTACATTCAATTTCAATAAAAAGGAAAAAGGTTTACAAAATGCCTTTGTAAACACGTTAATTTGCAGATAAAGTAATATTGATATTAGAGAAATTAAAGGTCTGTCTCATGGCTTAGAACATCTCAATACAAAGGATAACTTCTGATAATGTTTCACATAAATTCTATTCAATCAGAAATGCACTCTATAAATAAAGTTATTTCTTCTGCTGTCATGAGTTAGAACGATAAAATTTTAATATATTGGGCTTGGAATTGTGATGAAATTCTACATAGTCTCTCTCTGTCTCTTTCTCTTTGTGTGTAAGTGTACGCATGTGTGTGTGTCTGTCTGTCTGTGGTGTGTGTGTGTGTGAACCTGAGGTCAACATCAGCTGTCTTCCTCTATGACTCTATCATTTTGAGGGCGGCAGAGAGGGACAGGCTTTCTCATTGAACTTGAAACTCTCCATTTCAGGGATCCTCCTGCCTCTACCTCCCAGCATTTGGATAATAGACATGTGCTCCCCCAATGTGTAACAAATTCCTCTGAGATAAAACATTTCATCATGGAGGGGAACTTGTTAAGAAACAGAACGTCCTGAGGGAGGTGAAGAAATTCATCCTACAGGGAATCTCTTTAGGCTCAGGAAGTAAACAACTCAAAAGCTTCAGGAAGTCCCTGAAACTGATCCGATTCACTAAGTCCCTCTTTCTCAAAGTATATGTAGGCAGGAAGGACTGCTGAGAGACACTCTCAGAAAAGCCTAACTGCCCAGGAGAGGCAGACCAGCCAACTGCCTGGAAAGGGCTAAGATCACATGAGCTGCCTGAAAGAGACGTTTTCCAGCCCATTGAGGTGCCTGCACATTGTGCAGGTGCTCCAGGTTTACGGTTTTCATGAGCTGATACCCAGGCTCAGGTGGGCTTTGGTGATGCTGCTGTCATTAAATCATCTCTGCTCTTGTAAGTAACCCCTCATCCATACTCCAATAAGTAACACCAATAAAAACATCAGTTGACTAACGGGGCTTTGGTGGTGGTCTTATTTCCGACTGCTGTCAGTCCCCTCTGTGCAGCAAGTACACTTTTTTTTTTTTTTTTTTTTTTGTCTCTCCAGGAATAGTGCCAAAGCCAACATGCACTTCAGGCACCGAGTCATCACCTAGTGCCATTTCTGTCTTCCCTATGATCTCAGTCTGAAGTTCAGCCTGATGTGTGGTGTATTTTGAGATGACAAGCCCTGAACTGGGTGTTATAAGTCTTAGGTTCAAGTTTGGGCTCTTCTAACCAGCCTCTAAGACTCGGGGTTTCAAATCCACCTCCCTCTTGCTTATCTGCAAATCTAACTGTCGGATGATTTTAGCAACCTTTTCCAGAGCTGCCTGCAAGTGGAAGTTTTATTTTAAAATAGAAATAGCACCCTCACTACAGATACTGCTATAAATGATCCAAAAACATGCTTCATATGAGGAACAGCACCAATTGATGGGTTGTTTGTTCCCCAGTTTGTATACTCTTGGGGACCCTAGACATGTATAAGCAGTTTGTATTTTAAAATATTTTTTCTAATATGCTTGTTTTTCAAACTGTGCTTTTCATCAGAACTTTGGTTCTTTTTTTAAAATTTACTTATGTATTATATATGTGTGTGTATGTGTGTGTGTGTGCTCTATGTACATGTATTCCTGCATAACATAAGAGGGCATCTGATCCTATTCTAGATGGTTGTGAGCCACCATGTGGATGCTGGAAATTGAACTCGGGACCTCTGGAAGAGTGGTCAGTGTTCCTAACTGCTGAGCCATCTCTCCAGCCCCCAGAGCTTTGATTCTTTATTTGAAATCTCTAAAAATTGGTTCAGTGCTTGGAATCCTCATAACCTAATTGTAAGAAATGTATGCAAGACACACACACACACACACACACTATTTTATATTACCTATTCCTAGTATCAGACTTCTCATCAAATAAACCCAAGAAGAATATTCATAATCAGGATGTGTCATGAACACAGTGTATTTCTGGAATACTTTGATAAACTAACCATAATTCCATCCCCAAAGAGATTTGATTTGCATTTAAATAACCAATCTACTAAGTGGCCAAATGCATCAGTTGGTCTCTTGAATAAGGAAGTTCACTGTCCCATGCAAGACAGAAACTACTCTTACAATGTTAATTCATGTCACCAGGTTCCATTCATATATGGGAGGCAAACAATTACAGATATGAACAGGTGTACAGACTGTGAACGTGATTTCTTACACAGATTCAATGAGAGAAATATTTATGTTCACCCAAAATAAAAGGAATTTAAAGACACTTACAGAAACACAAACATGACATAAAAATGACAGAATTTTAAACCTATGATTAAGAATAATAAAAATGGACATAAAGGATGTACCAAATGCCCTATGTAATATAATGTTTATATTCAGAGACTAGTTCTGCTACAGCCTTGGTCAGACAAGTTTCCTTGTGGTGGGCGGCAATTACTGCTGGTCAAAGTCTAGAGAATAAGTGTTCAGGTCCAAAGGGGACATCACTACTGGCCCCTCCAAGGCCAAAGGAAGAAGTGACAGGAAGAAAATAAGTGCTGGGGAAACACTGTTTTTGGACATCACATGCTGAGCTGTTGCATTTCCGAACAGTGGCTATTATTACCTGCACAACACTGGACCCCTTGACCTTCTTTAACGAAGGACAAGTGGGCTCATGAGGTTCTACCCCTCCTGAGGCTACATAGGCAGTTAATAGTTACTAGGGGGAGAGAGAGATTTTCTTCAGTGATGTAGCGATGGGTAAGTTCAACTATTTAAAAACCATCCACTCATGTTCCCACAAGTAACCATAAATAAACTATTTGGCATTAGCAATAAGAGAACAATAGTTGGTTCAAGAGAGAAGCTGGCAGGCAAAAGAAGACTTTCGGGATGAGGTTTAATGGGAGAAAGGTCCTGAAGACCACAATCCGGCCATGAGGCAGGGAAGCATTAGAAAAGGAACAATAAAATGTACCATAAACAGCAAAAGAGGGCTTTAAATGGAAGGAGAGGCTTCCCTTTAGAAAGGTTCTTCATTACAAGAGATAATAAAGGAAATAAACAGCAAGCCAACAGCCAACATCAAACTAAATGGAGAGAAATTCACAGCAATCCCAATGAAATCAGGAGCAAGACAAGGTTGTCCACTGTCTCCATATCTATTCAATATAGTTCTTGAGGTCCCAGAGCAATAAGACACCAAAAGGAGATCAAGGGGATACAAATCGGAAAAGAAGAAGTCAAACTCTCACTATTTGCTGATGATATGAAAGTTTACATAAGCGACCCCAAATATTCTACCAAGGAACTTCTACAATTCATAAACACTTTCAGTAATGTAGCAGAATACAAGATTAACTTAAAAAAAATCAGTAGCCCTCCTTTACATAGACAATAAATGGGCTGAGAAAGAAATCAAAGAAACATCACCTTTCACAATAGGCAAAAATAGCATAAAATATCTCAGAGTAACTCTCACCAAACAAGTGACAGACTTGTATGACAAGAACTTTAAATCTTTGAAGAAAGAAATGGAAGAAGACACCAGAAAGTGGAAAGATCTCTCATGCTCTTGGGTAGGTAGAATTAACATAGTAAAAATGGCATTCTTACCAAAAGCACTCTACAGATTCAATGAAATGTCCATCAAAATCCCAGCAAAATTCTTCACAGATCTCAAAAGAACAGTACTCAACTTCATGTAGAAAAGCAAAAAACCTAGGATAGCCAAAACAATCCTGTACAATAAAAAGAACTTCTGGAGGCATCACAATACCTGACTTCAAACTCTACTACAGAGCTACAGTACTAAAAACAGCCTGGTATTGGCATAAAAATAGACAGGAGGACTAATGGAACCGAATCGAAGACCCGGATATTAATCCACACATCTACAAACACCTGTATTTTTGACAAAGAAGCAAAAAAAATCAAATGGAAAAAAGAAAGCATATTTAACAAATGATGCTGGAATAACTGAATAGCAACATGTAGAAGAATGAAAATAGATCCATATCTATCCCCATGCATGCAACTCAAATCCATATGGATCAAAGACCTCAACATAAAGCCAGCCACACTGAACCTCATAGAAGAGAAAGTGGGAAGTACACTTGAACACACTGGCACAAAAGACCACTTCCTAAATATAACCCCAGTAGCACAGACACTGAGAGAAACAATTAATAAATAGGACCTCCTGAAACTGAAAAGCTTCTGTAAAGCAAAAGACATGGTCAACAAGACAAAATGACAGCCCACAGAATGGGAAAAGATCTTCACTAACCCCACATCAGACAGAGGACTGATCTCCAAAATATACAAAGAACTCAAGAAATTGGTCATCAAAAGAACAAATAATCCAATTAAGAAATGGAGTACAGACCTAAACAGAGAACTCTCAACAGAGGAATCTAAAATGTCTGAAAGACAATTAAGGAAATGTTCAACATCCTTAGTCATCAGAGAAATGCAAATCAAAACAACTCAAAGGTGCCATCTTGCACCTGTAAGAATAGCCAAACTCAAAAACATGGATGACAATTTATGCTGGAGAGGTTGTGGGGTAAAGGGAACACTCCTGCATTGCTGGTGGGAATGCAAATTGGTACAACCCCTTTCGATATCAGTGTGACGATTTCTCAGAAAATTAGTAAACAACCTTCCTCAAGACCCAAAAATACTACTTTTGGGTATATACCCAAAGGATGCTCAATCGTGCCACAAGGACATGTGCTCAAGTATGTTTATAACAGCATTGTTTGTCATAGCCAGAATCTGGAAACAACCTAAATGCCCCTCGGCCGAAGAAGGGATAAGGAAATGTGGTAAATTTACACAATGGAGTACTACACAGCAGAAAAAAATAATGACATCTTGAAATGTGCAGGCAAATGGACGGAGCTCAAAAACATCATATTGAGTGAGGTAACCCAGACCCAGGAAAATAAATATCCTATGTACTCACTCATAAGTGGCATTTAGACATAAAGCAAAGAAAACCA
The DNA here is from genome assembly GCF_014885135.2 of Alexandromys fortis. Taxonomy (NCBI): domain Eukaryota; kingdom Metazoa; phylum Chordata; class Mammalia; order Rodentia; family Cricetidae; genus Alexandromys; species Alexandromys fortis. Next base: position 10,430,901 of record NW_026067908.1, read on the forward strand.
GCTTACAATTCACAATCCCAGAAAACCTAGACAACAATGAGGGTCCTAAGAGAGAGATACATGGATCTAATCTACATGGGACATAGAAAAAGACAAAATCTCCTGAGTAAATGGGGAGCATGGGGACCGTGGGAGAGGGTTGAAGGGGAGGGTAGTTATAGGGAGGGGAGCAGAGAAAAAATGTAGAGTTCAATAAAATCAATAAAAAAGAAAAAAAAGAATGAGAAAAAGAGCCATCATGGACACGGCAATGGGGGAAGCCCAGAAGTGGAGCTTAGATATAAATGGGGGAAGCTTCAGGGGGAAAAAAACCCAGAACAGAAAAGATAGCCACGGTTTATACATCTTAGGAGGTGAAGAAAGTTTTAGACTGTATGATTTTGACGAGAAAAGTCTGTGTGACACGGAGCATGGAGGAGTCAGTTGCAGGATAGGACCATAAATAAGGAATTATAAAAACCATCACATTCACAGCTTTTAATTCTCAGTCTCCGAAAGACAGCTATGAAGGGCATGGCTGATTTCTTCAAGCTGTAGGATCTGGCCTCTTAGACTGACCAGCGACTTAAAAACAGTTGATTCACAGAACAAAGAAAAGCAAAGTAAAGGAGGACTAGCTGGGAAAGGAAAGAGGATCCATGAAAGTGGGAGGGGACAAGAGAGGGGATAAAGAGATTAACATGATCAGAATCTATTATCTACATGTGGGGAAATCATAATGAAACCGTTTCTTCTATCTAAGAAATAGATATTAATAAAGAACTTTTAAAAAAAATCAAGCAAAGAGTAAACTAATGTTGACCAAAATAAACCTAACACTGCAAACGCCGTTCATTTGAATATGCTTCCTAATAACAAGCCAGAGCTTCCGTACCTGCAGACATCAAATAAATCCAAGCTACTTAACAAAAAGGGAACAGAAAACCCAACACCAGACCCTTGGGCTTCTTTTATAAGGACATTAATACTATAAATGAGGTATTCACCTTTAATTTTATCTTAAATCCCTCATTGCTTGTGTGTGTGTGACCACATGTGTATATGTACATGTCAGATGCCCTCCCCAGTTGGTACCCACCTTCTGTCTCTGAAACAGGGCCTCTCACTTGGACCTGGAACATAACAGTTTAGTCACTATCTATATATGTATGTATGCATGAGGTACTGGCATGTGTGATGTGTGTGTATGTGCATGGGATACAGGTATATATGTGTATGTATATATGTGCATGGGTGTAGTATACGATATTTGTTTTATATATTATATGCAGTGTGTATATGTGGTGTATGTACTATGTGGATGTGTGAGGGGTTATGTATGGAGTGTGTGTTGTATGTGTACATGTATGTGTGTATGGTATATGTTTATTGCACAGTATGTGTGAAATATAAGGTGTGTTGTATATATGTGAGGTATGTATTGTGTGGGGTTGTGTATTGTGTGTGGTATGTGTGCATGCAACTGTGTATTGTATATGTATATGTATGTGTATGTAGTATATGTTATATATTTATGTGCAATGTTACATGTGTATATGTGTGTTTTGTATTCTGTGGAATGTGTGGGATATATCTATATTATGTGAGTGTGTGTGGTACAAAGGTATGGTATGAGAGCTGTGAGTATAATGTATGGGTGTGTACAGAATATATATGGTATATATGTTGCATATGGTATATATTTTGTGAATATGTATAGTGTATGATGTGTGTGGTGTGTGTACAGTATTCATGCATGATGTTTATTTGGTGTGTGTACATGTGTATTTGTATGTAGTGTGCATGTGTGTATATACATGTGTGGTATGTTATATGTGTATGTATATGGTTGTGTGTAATATTTATATGTTGTGCATGTGTGTGTATTATGTGTGGCATGCCTTATATATGATGGGGATGGAATATATGTGCATGTAGAGGCATACATACGGCATATATTCTGTGTATGTGTGTCATTTATGCTTGTGTGGGGAGATGTGGAATGTATGGTGTATATGTTGGGTATGATGTGTGATATGTGTGTGTATGTGTGGTGCATGTGTGTGTGGAGTTATTAGGGTGTGTGCACTGTGTATGTATATGGTGTGTGCATGAGGTTTATGGAATATGTATGTATGGGGGTTGTATATGTGTTATGTGTGTTTACATGTATGGTCTATTATATACATGTATATATGATATATGAATATGAGCATATATACATGCTGTACATGTGTGATTATGTGCATTGTTTTGTAATATGTTTATGTGTATATATAGTGTATATACATATGTGAGGTATATGGTATATATGAGTGGTCTATGTGTATGTGTGTGTGCGTGTGTGTGAACGAGTGGTATATTAGGTAGATTATTTGTATAGTTGGGTTTTCATTTACTGTGACAAACACCATGGCCAATGACAACGTGGGAGAAAAGGGTTTATCCTGTTCACACTTGACATCACAGTCCATCATCATCAAGGAAGTCAAGGCCGGAACCCGGAAGAGGAACTGAAACAGAAGCTTATTGGCTCCGTCCACCTGCTCTCTTACAGCACCTGGAGCCACCAGTCCAGGGTGACAGTGCCCACAGTGAGCTGGGTCCTCCCACATCAATCATCAGTCAGGAAACTACACAAAAGGCTTCCCGCAGTCTAATCGGATGAGGGCATTTTCTCCATTGAGAGTCCCTCTTCCAAAATAACTCCAGCTTGTGTCAAGGTGGCATAAATCGAGTCAACACATGGGTGTTCGACATATATGTGATGCGACTGTGTACACGTATATATATATGCTTATATGTGTTTATATGCGAAGTATGTGATATGTACCTGTGTGTAGCTATCGTGTCGTATGTGTATATGTATGAGGGTGTGGTATATGTACTTGTTAGTGTGGGTATGTGCATATGGGAAGTATGTGGGCGTGCATGCGTGTGGTGGCATGAGATGACTCTGTGTCTGTCTTTCCTCAACTAACTGCTCTCCACTTCTATCTTTTTGGGTACAAGGTCCCTTGCTAAACCTGAAGCTCATGAGTTCAGCTAGGCTGGTTGGCCAATGGGCTTCAGGGATCTATCGGCGCCTAACCCTGCAGCACCAGAGCTGCAGGAGAAGGCCACTCATTGTCCCCAGCTTTCCACATTGGTTGTAGGAATGAAAACTCAGGTGCTTGTGCTCGTGTGGCAGGCGTTTTGCCAGCTGAGTCGTCTCTCCTAAATCCGTATTTGAGTTTTAAAAATAAAATATTTTTATATATTTTAAGAAATATAGTAGGTAATTGTAAATATTTGTGGAGTAAATTAACATAGATGGTATACAGTTCCATATCTTTAAAATGACGTTTTTTAAAGCTTTTCAGGAATTTAGACAGAGAAGATGGTTGGTTGGAATATGCAACATTTGAAGAAAGCTTTAGAGAATCCATCGTCTGGCCTGAAAGGAACCCGCGTGACTGCTGGATGTTCAGTCAGTCATCCACCCTGCAGAGTGGACCAGACACGGAGGGCCTGGTAAACACATCTCACTATAAACTCCACACAAAAGAAAATTGGCAACTCTTCAGGAGCTTCAGCGCTCGGGAGAATGAGCCCTTTGCCTCGCCTGGGCAGCACAGCAGAGTTGACCCTGTACAGGGGCGTGAGTGAGCCAGCCCTGAGGGTATGTGAGGGCATTGCTGGTACCACCTCCCTAGTCTGTGGCACCCGGACAAGGGAAAGATGCGCCCCCTTGTACCTACTGCCTCCAGCTGGTGAGGGAGCTTACCCCTCTCCCAGAGGCAACATTCAGGAAAGAGGACCCTGAACCTTATCCGGGCAGCACCGCGGAGGTTCGCAGCCAGGGCACACAAGGGTAAACTAGCTGGTCCGTGGATAGCAGCATGGGAATCCTGGCCCTATCCCACATCTGCCATATGGTGGCATGGGCTGGGGAGAGACGCCCCCGCCCCTGCGCTCGGACCATCAGTGTTTGAGGCAGGTGGGAGAACTGGCCCTGCCCCTCATCAGCTGAGCACTCAGGAGAGTGGTCCCTACTCCACGCCTGGGCAACATAGAGCTGACCCTGAAGGTGAAGGTGTGGGAGAACGAACCACAAGGACAGGAAAGTGGGAGAACTGGCCCAGCCCCTTGCTCATCACTGCAAGAGGTGAACTTGCCAGAACAATGCAAGAGAGCTCGCCCTGGTGGTGAGGACAAGAGAGAGCTGGCAGGCTGACCAACCCTGCAAATACCCAGGCCCAGAATCCGGGTTGACCAACGCCAACATCCACCCCCATGCAGGATCTGCTGGAGCACATGAAGGGACTGGTCCTGCGGACCCAAAGCTGCAGGATTTCCACAACACGGGAAATCAGCAGGATGACCAAGAGGAGTCCCAGTAAAGGCCCAGCATCGAGAGTGTAGCAGAAACCAGAGGTCTCAAACCAGACCGATGACTCTTTGCAATAAACACTTGGAAGTAAGAAAGATCTCTGGATAAAAGAGTTGGCTATGTGACTCGCTGTGTCGCAACGCAGCTTCCATGATGGGACTCATTTTTCTTTCTCTCTTTTTTCTCTTAAATTTTATTTTATTTTGGCGGTAGGGGGAGAGGTTGCAAGGGCAGAGGGTTGATACAAAGGATGGGGAAGTGAATGGGATGGAGATGCACGATGTGAAAGACACGAAGAATAAAGACGAAACCTAAAAAGGAATCAGACTCGCGTTCTACTGAATGGTCGTATTTTGGATTTTCTGAGGAAGATCAGATGGCTCAATTTTTATAACAAATGATTACTTCGCCGTTTTTATCTATTAAATCCACAAACAAAATCAAAAGCAGTCTCAGTCAGTGTCTGATGAGCAATTAGACTGAAAAGAAAATCCTTTGTAACTTGCTCCAGTAATCTCCCAGTCTCTGAGCCTGTGGAGATGCCTGTGAATTAGAAAACCAAGCCTGACACTCTGCTTGCTTTGACAAATATCTCAAGTGGTTCCAGCTACTGCTAATGTTTCTGCACTTCCTGTTAAAGACGCCTCTATTTCATACTTAAATAACAACCTCTAAGCATTTCATTTGAATATACATGAACTACTATTTCTTCAAGAGTCAAATTTTAAGAAAATATATACAGCCTGATCTATTTCTAATGACTTTATCATTTTAAGTGTGTCTGCTTTCTTCACTTACAATAGGAATTTGCCATGTGTTCCTCTCAATGTGCCTGGTGCCTGAGGAGGCCAAAAGGAATGGTCAAATCCTCTGGAACTTGAGTTGAAGGCACTTACGAGCCACCGTGTGGGTGCTGGGAATTAAACCTTGGTCCTCCAAAAGCAGCAGCCAGTGCTCTTAACCACTGAGCCATCTCTCCAGTCCCTTAAACCTTTTTTTAAAGTAAACAAGACTTTTTCACAAGTAGGGTGGCACACTCCTATAATGACAGTATTTAGAAGATGACCATAAGATTGAGGCCAGCTAAACTGTACAATGAGTTTCAGGCCAGCCAGGGTTTCATCAGGTCTTGGAACAAAACAAAACAAAACTTTCCCATTACCTTGGCATATGCATCTGTTCCTTTGAAAACACGGCTTCGAGTGCTTTCTTCACTTACAGTATCCAGCTTTGGCAAAGACACTTAATGCCAACTTTACACACACACACACACACACACACACACACACACATGCACACACCTGCACACAACCTAAAAAAAAAAAAAAGAAGAAGAAGAATCCCTGGGAGCGAAGAGATGGCTCAGCAGTTACTATCAGTACTGCTCCTGCAGAGGACCCAAGTTTGGTTCCCAGCACCCACACATCAGACATCTCACACAGCCTGTGTTCCCAATTCCAGGGGATCTGCTGCCTTCTTCTGACCTCTGTGGGAATCTGCACTCACACGCACAAACCTACACATCTATACACACATACACATACAACAAAGTAAATCTTAAAAAAAAATAACTAAATCCTTACGAGAGAATTCCCTAACTAAAATATTTATTTCTGTACTTTTCTTATATGAATAATATGCTTTAATTTTTTTTAGACCAGGGGCTGACAAAATGGCTCAGTTGGTGAAAGCACCTGCTGCCAAGCCTGACAGCCTGAGTTCGATCCCCGAGACTCTACTGGGAAAGGAAAGAACTGACTCCCACACACAATGTGGGACCTCATGACATGCTGAGGCACGTGTGTGCGCACATGTAAACAAAGTAATAAAACATTTAAAATAAAAATAAGCCTAAGTAAATTCTTCCCGGTGAGCTGAGAGCTAAAATTTTAAATGAAGAAAAAAGTAAGAATCCTAAGCTCATGGTGGCGTATCATTAAAGATCGATGGTGCCTAATATTTAAAGAATCCAACTATTTGAAAAGGGTGAACCAGTGATATCGCATTTGCTTAAAGTTCATAAAAGTTTCCAAAAGTGAATACTTGCTTGCCCTTGCGTGAAGACTGGAAAGGAATGGAAGGCCCACTGCAGTCAGGGAGCTGTGTGAGATCAGCCATGGGGACAGTGACAGGCAATAGGAAATCCTGTGGAAGATCTGATTCACAGGTCTGGAATGTGTTTGCCAAAGACAAGCAAGCCAAGAACCAGGCACTGCTTTCTATGGTCTGCTCTCTACCTCCTACTAGTTCTATGAGACAGTCTTTCCTCGATCACACCTGTGACGGGCACCACTGCTCTGAAACCCAAGGCCATTAGAGAAATACTTAGGTATCTCCCACGTGGGTCTCATATGATTAATACGCATGATTTTAAAGGATGCACCTTATAAACATAGTGGAAATATGATTAATGAATATTTGTTTGTGTGTTAAGTGAACTTACTCTCTATTTAAAACGAGTCAGTGGTCTCACTCCCTCTTGCTCTGTGTGTGTGTGTGTCTGTCTGTCTGTCTGTCTGTTTCTCTGCCTCTGTCTCTCTCTCTCACACACACACACACACACCATCACTATGTATGTACACGATTTATCTTTTTTCATCTCCTAGACAGACACTTGAGCATCTTGGCTCAGAAATTCTGTTGGTGGATACAGAATACAATTGTTCAATTATCTCGTGTTTATAGTTTCTTAATTTTCATAGGTTAAACACCCAAATCACAGCTGCCAGTCGAAGCAAAATGAGGAAATATAATGCTGGGGGAAAACCTAAGTTGTCCTTGCGTTCATGAGACAGACATTTGGTAACAGCTGTTCTTACACACGACTTCACATTTTTTAAAGCTGATTATAACATCATTACAAAAGCGCCTGTGAATCTGTTTGGTTCAAAATTTTGGTTATTACTTAATAAAAATATATATCATGCTTAGCAGAGTCTCACTATGGCTGGCCTGGAACTCCCTATGTAGACCAGGTTGGCCTCAAACTCACAGAGAATTTCTACAAGAGCTGTGATTAAAGACACATGCTATGGACCCTTGCTTATTTTGATTTGTTTGCGTGGTTTGTTGTTGTTGCTTTGTGACTTAATAATCTGACCATTAGTTCTGTCCTCTAAAGATTATTTTGCAACACGCACCTGGATTCTTGTAGCCTTCTATATAGCAGCTTCCATGGGTCAAATATGCTTCCCAAACACATGTGTCGGGAGCTCAGGCCACAGAACAGCATTATTGGAAGGTTAAGGTTTAACGATAAGGTTAAGGTCGTACACAAGCTAACACTATTGCTGGACTATTTTGGTTTTGTTTACGTTTGTCCTCCTTGGCCTCCGACTCGTGCTTGCTTCCAACCCTGCCAGGATGTAATGTATCAAGAAAGGTCCATAGATACAGCCCCTTGCCATTGGATTTTCCACCTTCAGAATTCTGAGTTGAATATTATTTATTCCATCTTCGTTATAAATTACTGTCTGTGGCATTTTGTTATAGCAATAGGAAAAAGTATGGAAGGGACCAAGTGAGGGGGGTTGAAAAAAGAAGGGAGGAGCCTAAATAGCCGTATTTGGGGAATCAACTTTGTAAATGTGTTCTATCCGTTCTCACAGTTTGGATCTGAAAAGTCTCCGAGAGGCTCTCTGATTTGATCACTCACTCCACAGATGGTATCTGAGAAGGTTCTAAAGGTTTTGGTGGCAGGGGTGGGGGTGGGAGACACCGAACTCAAGGAGGTTGGGTCTTATGGGGTATGTTATCCCTAGCTGCTTTCTGTCTGCTGTGATGTGAACAGGTCTTCCTCCACCTGCTCCTGCCTTCATGCTAGTCTGCTCAGATGCGTGGAAGCAAGAGACTAAGGACCTAGTCCTCCAAAATCTTGACCTAAATTAGATTTTTCCTACTATAAGTCGTTATCTATTCTGACCACAGAATATCCAAAGTAATTAATACCATCATCTAATGAAGCAGTTCTCCATCTGGGGGCCATGACCCTTTCATGGGGAGTCACATAGCAGATATCCTGTATATTAGGTATTTACATTATGATTTAGAACAGTAGCAAAATGAAGTAGCAATGAAATAATTTTTATGGTTGGGGTGACCACATCTGTATTAAAAGGGTCACAAGTGTTAGGAAGGTTGAGAACCACTGAATTTCCAGCAATAAAAAGAGAAAGTCAGAACAGTCAATCAGCAGGAAAAAAAAAAAAAAAACCAGAAAAGTACCTGAACAATTCTGACACACTACACCCGAGTCCACACACTGGAGTTGAGACTGAAACACACACACACAAAATTAAAATTTCTGCCCCTGTGATGGTCTCATTCTAGTGATAATGGAACTGAAAAGTATACACATGGCGTTTTAGAAGGGGAATAAACTCTATGGAGAAAAAAAGCAAAGAAAAAGGGGACATTTTTCTTTGCAAAGTAAGAAGTCAGGCAAGATCAAATATCACCTGCAGACGTTTGAACAAAGACTTGGGAGACGTGGGTTATAGAGAAAACCATATAGACACCCAGAGATGAGCAGTCCAAACAGAGGAAGCTGAAGTGTAAAGATGGTCACTGCTACACTCAAGGAAAGCCAGGAGCCCAGGAGGAGGAGGAAGAGGTAGGAAAAGGATGAACAAAAGATCAGAGGGATCTTATAATTATTGCAAGGATTTGGGCTTTGACAACATCTGAACTGGAAAGCCACCAGAGTGTTTGGAGCAGAAAAGTGTCATGATGTGATGGGTACGCTTTACTAAAATTTTTATTTTAGGGGCCGCAGAGATGGTTCAGTGGTTAGCTCCTCTAAAGAACCAGCGATTTATTTGATTCCCAGCACCAAAATGATGGCTCACAACCATCATGGAATCTGACACCCTCTTCAGGTTTCCGTGGGCACCAGGCACACCCATGGTATACCTACATACATATATGTAAAAAATTTTAATTATTATTTATTTATGTATGAGTATTTGTTCACATGCCTGGGCATACCCACAGAAGCCAAAAGAGGGCATAAGAGTTCCCTGGAGTTAGAGTTAGACTTGGTTTGATTGTGCACTGCCTAGCATGGTGCTGGGAACTGAACCCAGGTCATCTGGAAGAGCAGCAAGCACTCTTAACTGCTTAGCCATCTCTCCCCCCCCCCAACCCCCACATGTATTTTAAAAGGAAAACCTTTTTCTTTTATTTTCTCTTTCTTTCTTTTCTCTTTCTTTCTTTCTTTCTTTCTTCCTTACTTTTCTTTCTTTTTGAGAATAGATCGAAGAGAACAAAGGCTATAAAAGGATTAATTAAAGGGTCCCTGCAATAATCCAAAGGTTAGGGCAGTCTGTAATGGCCACTGAATTAACTGAAGCAATTGTGTTCTGGGTTTATTTTGAAAATGAGGCCAAGAAGATATATATACATATATATATATGGGGTATGATAGAATGTAAGGGATGAACCTTGACTCCAAGGTTTAGGACCTAACTAATCTGAAAGATGGAGATGACAGCGACTGCAGACAGGGGATCATGAAGATCCTACTGGGAGCACATTGAGCTAGAAATAACTATCTACTGGACAGCCACGTGAAGATGCTGAGCGGGAGGCTGGGTAAAGGGGTCTGAGGCTCAGGGCAGGAACTATCACTTTCTGAGTCCTCAGTATACACAGAGAGAGATTACAAGAAATGTCCAAAGAGTGGAGAGAGAAGAACAAACACGGAAGGAGCTGAAAGATCAGCAGAGCAGACAGAAGGGCACAGACTCTGAGGAGGAAAGCAGGGAAGTACATACTGTCCTGGGCAGGAGGAGAAAGAGGGGGCAGCTGGGACAGGGCTGTGAATGGGTGAAGTGCAGTGAACACTGAGACCAAATGGCAAGGGTGAGGTCATCAGAGACCTGACAGTTCCATAGACCTGGGCAGAGTGTCCAGAACTAAAGTGCCATAGGAATGGGCTTAGGAGAGAAAAGTAAAAACATCGACAATATGAACAGCTCTTTTGGAAGTATTTTGTTTTAGAGGACAGAGAAGAAACTAACAATATCATAGACATAATATATAGCCTAAATAATCTACAAAAGGACACACTCAACATTCATATAAGTTTTCCTTTAAAATAGGCAAAACTAGGCTTGCGGTAAGAAAGAAGCAAGTAACAAGTCTGGACATTATCAGGTTATCCTCCATGAATAATGAGTAGAGAGGTATTTGTCTTATAATTAATTACCCATTGCAATGATTTGCTATATAGTTTAGCAGCCAACAAAATCATTTTATGCATTTCTCTCTATATTTGCCACAGTTTAAATGCTAAAGACCAAGGTCAAATGACAACAGACAGACATGTCACTGCCGTACTCTAAAATCCACCTAGAAGAGCTGGATGCTGCTCGCTCAGTAGAGTGCTTGCCTGGGAAGCCCTGGGTTTGATTCCCAGCACCCCATAAACAGGGTGGTCCATACCTGTAATCCCAGCACCTGGGCAGCACAGGCAGGAGAACTTCAAGATCATCCTCAGCTACAAGGTGAGCTTAAGGCCAGCCTGGGCAATATGTTGTTTGTATGTTTGGGGTGTACGTGTGTGTGTGTATGTGGTTGAGAAGACATATTCTAAACTATAAACAGATCAAATTTAAACAGAAACTCCCAAAGCCTGTATGTGTGAAGTCTGGCCAGTAGGTGAGCATGTGCGCTTTCCTAATTTAATTAAAATTGGAATTTGTAAATCACATACAATCTTAAGAATTTGAACTGAGCATAAGCTTTTTCTTCATTTTTAACTCCACAGGACATATTTTTTTTTAGTATGAATGTTTGCCTCTAAGGATAAAAAAAAAAGAATGCAATACAGTATCTGCCAAGGGAATTCATTTATTTTGGCTTTTTTTTTCTGGATATGTTTAGGTCTTATTTCCAAGACCTCCCACTTGACAAACACAAACCATTTGGTCCTATATTAGTGATCTAAGTGTGAAGCAATGACTGGGTTTTTTTTTCCTTGATAAATTCATGGGAGAATAAAGCCTCACATTGCAAAAGAAGAAGGGGGCCCTTGCCAAGCATCACAGCTCCCCCAGCTGTGAATGAACTGGCCTGGGTATGAGCAGCAGATGGTTGCAAAGTCCCAGTTGTTTCACAGACAAGCACCAGCAGAGTATCTGAGGTCTAAGACTCCCTGGCTCACCAACATGGAATTCACTTCACCCTGTTCACATTTCAAAGGGGGTAAGCCTCTGCTTCAGGACGTTCTATGGGGAAGACAAATGTCTGGCTAGCTGATGCCCTTTCCAGCCTAAAGGCAGCAAAAGAGCTGGAAATAAGTTAAAATGTGCTCACAAAGGAGTACTTCAAACCCATTCTGCTCTCCCAGATTGCATACAAAGCATTTGTGGGTGGTAAAAGATTATTTCATTTTAGACCATGCCCAACAAAAAGAGCTAGAAAATGCTTCTCTGTCTATCCTAACTGGCAATGTTGAACTCTCAGTTTTCAAACCAGTAACAGGAAAATATTGCATGTCGTGATGAAAGCTACTGTTTCATTCTGTACCTGCATAAGTGAGTCGAGGTGTTTGGTTTTTTATCAAAAGTGAAGCAAAAGGTAATGGTATTGATGCTTTATAGTATGTGTTTGTGTGTGTGTGTCTGTTTGTGTGTGTGTTCCTAATTTCTGGTTGATCTACTTAGTTAACCTCTGCTATTTTCTGGGATCCATTCCAAGACTGTGAAACCTATCACTGAAGTTGGCATCTCCGTTATTGAGGTTCTTTTCAGAGGCACTCTGAAGTGGTCTGAAAAACCATTTTTTTTCTACATTCTGCACACAGCTTATGCTAAAAGGCCATAAGCACCACCCAGTAATTGATGGGAAAGTTACAATTTTTGGTCTAAAGTATTCTTTTCCTCCAAATATGCAATACCAAAAAAAGTACTATGTTAAAGCTACACATTTAGGCATTTCTCTTTCTTCTTTCTTTCTTTTTATTTCTTTTGGTTTTCAATGTTGGAGACATTAGCTTAAAGGTACTTTGATTCTTTACATCAGTGCCAAGGGACTCATTCATGTATAGACTATATATTTCCAAGTTCTTTACAAATGTTTTGTTTTCTCTACAGCTGTTAGCTGAAAAATCCTGAAAACATAGGTAAGTGCACATAAGAACCCCAACCGCAAGACCATGAAATTAGCAAGACTGACAATTTCAGAGTCTACATTTTTTTAATATGAAGTACACCTGAGCTATTATTAAGAGTACCTCAGAAAAGATATTAATCCAACCCTCTAAATATAATAGATGAAGAAACCCACGGAGGTTTGTTTAAGCACACACCACTAGAGGAAACCACAGCAGAACTCAGGTGCTATATCCCCAGGTCCGGAGCCTCTGGAGGTGCTCCTGTGTTTCTCTCTCTCTCTCTCTCTCTCTCTCTCTCTCTCTCTCTCTCTCTCTCTCTCTCTCTCTCTCTCTCTCTCTCTCTCTCTCTCTTCCCCCCCCAAGTATTTTCTCTCCCCCAATACCCAGTTTCTTAGATGGCGTCAACATACCTGAGTTTGCAGCAGGATTCCTCCGTCCGATCTGGGTTTTTTCCTCACCGCTGCAAATCCTTTTAAAGGAGTGCTTCGGCTGGGGCTCGGCTTGGGGCTTTGGTTGGCTGGCCGGGTGCCTTTTCTATTTGTTTTGTTTTTAATTTGCTCGGGGAAAGGGAAGAGGGTGGGAAACTAAACCCGCCCCACAACACATTTTTTTCCCTTGTGTCTTTCAAACCAACCCCCCTTCTCTCTCGGCCCGCGGGGCTTAAGGGGTTGCTGTCGCAGTCCCAGGCAGTTTCCAAAGTGGCAGGAGGCCTGGAGAAGTTACACAGCCCTCCGCAGGTGCCGCCCAAATCAACAGCCCAGGTCCCCAGACCTGCTGCGTCCTGCTGCGCAGTCCTGGGCGGTCCCGTGCCAGGGGTTCAGGACGGAAATGGGGTCCCGCCTGTGTCACGGGGTGATGCGAAGCAGGGAATGCCTGGGTTCTGTGTCGCTGGATCTGGAGGTGCTGGTGACTAGCGCGCGGGCGCGCCGCTCTAGGGCACTGGCCACACAGGTGACCGCGCGGCAGCGGGGACGCTGCGCGCGTGGCCGAGGCCGGCGCTCGGGCGAACCTTGGGCTGCTCCTGTCCTCCCTGGCCTCCACAGCAGCAGGTGTGGGAAATGCCGCACTCATGAACACAAGGACTGGGAGAAATGGGAAAGGGAAACAGAAAAGACCCCAAACAGGGAAGTCGTGAGCTCCCTGTCCCCCAAAGTGCATCAGTCATCATCTCTGCCTTGCTTGTCCCAAAGGAAGGAGGGCCATTCCTTAATCTAGTAAATTAATGATCCCCTTGTTTTCCATCCTGGAACTCAATGATATTGATGTGGCAAGTCGGGAAAAAAAAAAGTATCTGTCGTTATAGTCAGATTCCAAGCTCAAACTACATAAATATTTTGTTGTTCTCCGATCAAAATGTGTATTCATTTATCTGTTTACTTCCTTAATGAATGTTTATTGAGAACATGTGCTACATTACTTTCTTTGAACTTGGGGGAGGGGGACATACGCGTTCATAAGATTTCCAGTTTTACAGCTGATCTGAAGGAAAACGGAGTGAAGAAGAAAGGGTATATAAGTGGAGATACTTTAGATTGGGCAGATAGCGATACACAAAGGGCTTTCAAGGTTAACTTAACCTGCATCCCCCCCCCCAGGAAGGCCATCAAAAGTGGGCACAGCGAGTGTGTTGCCTGAATTAACCCAGCCACAACAGGGTTGAGAAGAATTCATCCTTCATTATTGGGATGGGTCTTCACCCCAAAGGCAAGTGTCCTAATGATAAAAGGAGAGGACGGCGCAGGTCTGAAGAAGGCAACCTAAACCAAGGCAGACACTGGGATTGTGCGGCCAGCTCCTGCTCCAATGGATGACCCGTTACGGAAGCTGCCACCCGTGGGATCTGTAATACATCTCCTCTCCATAGACACGTTCTTTCAGGACCAGCGACACTTTTCTGACAAGCTCGTGGCCCTGCAGACCATATGTTGAAGCTGATTTGTTCAGAATTAGCATAAGTCCTTATTAAATAGTCTTCATGGACACCTGAGGTAGTCAGCGTCAGCCTAGGAAAGCTTACCTCCGGTTTTCACCAAACTGTGGCATAAAGGCAAACGGACGAATGTTAGACAGAGGATAAAACTGAAGTGGAGATTTTGGTGTCTCCAGATTATTATTATTCTAACAACACAAAAAGAAACCTTAACAGAGTAATTAAATAATCAACTTAGCATATTCATTTCCTGTGGTTGCTATAACAAATTACTCCAAACATAATGCTTAAAAGAGTAGAGATTTATTCTTTCTGCTCGGGACCTCAACAGGTCTGTAGTCTTCATCCCCGCTTCCTGAGTAACCAGGGGACACTCCAGCCTGCCTCTTCCACCCCTAGATCTCAGGCATTCTTTGTTTGTGGCCACATAATTCCAACGTCTGCCTTTGTCTTATGCGGGTTTCTTTGCTCGTGCGTCTACTGTTTCTACTGTAAGGACAACTGCCTTTGGGGTGAGGACCCCTCCCAGTACTGACGGGTGATTTCATCTCAACTTCCTTAACTTAATGATGTCTACAAAACTTGCCTTTTTTCAAATATGGTCATATCCATAGATTCTAGGGATTGGGCCATGGACATTTATTGAGAGGAGAGCCATTAACGAACCCATCACAACTACTCCTGAGTGTACACCCACAGGGATCCAAGTCAGCAGCCCACAGAGACACTTGCACGTCCATTCTAACAGTTGCACTGTTCACACTAGTTAAGAAATGGAGTGAGTCTAAACGTCCATCAAGAGAGTGGCGAGGCGGGGTGTGCCTCAGCTGGTCAAGTTTAATCCTCAAAATCCATGTGAAAATGGCAGGTACTGGAATCTGCAATCCCAGAACTGGGGAAACAGAGACAGGAGCACCTCTGAGGCTCACTGGCCAGTCCACCCTAACTGGTAAGCTTTAGGCCAATAGAAATCCTGTCTCAAAAGGGATGAACAGTGTCCTGAAGATGACATCTAAGACTAAGATTGTCCTAAACACACACACACACACACACACACACACACACACACACGTACACAGTAAAATTTAAACACGACGAATGGAAAAAGAAAACAGTTTGTATAAAAAAAATGGTTTATTCAGTCATAAAGAAAAATAAGGTCATGATTATCCAGGAAAATACATATAACAGGAGATCACTATGTTAAGCAAAATAAACGATATTCAGAAAGCCAAATTAGAGAGAGAGAGAGAGAGAGAGAGAGAGAGAGAGAGAGAGAGAGAGAGAGATTAAAGTAGAAAAGAACTTATATGGGAGAGGAGGGAGGAGAAAAGAAACAGAATACAAGCGACATGAGGGAAAGGAAGAGTTGAAGACTGGAAAGGGGGCAGGGAGGGTAGGACAGTGGTGGAGGGGGGAGTATGGTGGAGGGGGAATGTGGTGGAGGGGGAATGTGGTGGAGGGGGAGTGTGGTGGAGGGGGAATGTGGTGGAGGGGGAGTGTGGTGGAGGGGGAATGTGGTGGAGGGGGGATGTGGTGGAGGGGGGATGTGGTGGAGGGGGGATGTGGTGGAGGGGGGATGTGGTGGAGGGGGGATGTGGTGGAGGGGGGAGTATGGTGGAGGGGTGGATGGAAACAAGGGAAAAGGGTACATGTGTATTAAATGCCAAGAAACCTGTTGCTTCACATGTTAACTTCAAGAAAAAATTAAACACCTGGGCCTTATGAAAAATAACTACCCTAGAAAAAGTACAGAGGCCCAAAGTCTCCATTCCGTTGGAGTCCCATGCATTGCTTGAAGGCTAACCACAACCCACTGCAAGCCCCCACTACTGCAGAAGTGGATCCCACCTAGATATGTCCGTATTTCTGCACCATGTCATAGCACTGAATGTCACCACACCCCTAGCTTTGCATCTCATTAACTGGATACCTTTGAATCTCCGCCTTGCTGGCACAAGGATTCATTGTTCATCTCAGGCATGGGAAAGAGCTGTGAAGGAATAAATGGGCTAGAAAAAATCACAGCCAGTCGGGTCAGAGTCATCCCTACACTGGAGAGCAGCTCTATCGGGAGACAGAGTTCACCAGAGCAAAACGGATTAACACCCTGGCTCACTCCATATTTTTTGGAGGGGAGGGAAAAGATCCATAAAAGGAAACCTAGTGTAAAAAATAAATGAATGTGTTCACCTTTTTTCTCTTTTGAAAAAAAATCGATAGACTGCACATTTACACAGATGCAAACCCCACTGGGAACAATCAATCGTGGCCGAGCTTACCGCTACAGAAGCTGGGTAAAATATCTTATCCAACTATTTTGGTTGCTAGTTTCAGAGTATAAACACTGCCTGATTATCGCCTCGGAAATCTTGATGCAGCATTTCATGAACCCCTGAACTTCCGTGACCGACTCTCTCCTGGACCACCTCTTTCCTCCTCAGCTTTCCTTCTTCATTCTTCACTCTTTGCATCTGAACCCTCAGCTAACAGGGATGCAACCACTATGCACTGAATAATCACACTGGGTGACTTACGGGAGTCACAGACTCATCCAGCAACCAACCTTGTGGGCAGTGATTTGAGCTGTGACCACGATCCAGAATGAATCTCCTGTTACACACACACACACACACGCACGCACGCACGCACACACGTGATTGAACTTTATGAAATGAGTACCACATAGATCTAACAACAAAAGAGTACTGTTCTTGAAAACTTAAAGGATGTTGCAGTTTGTTTTTTTTTTAAAGAAATTCACTAATACAATCAATAATGACAAATACTCAATCAAAATCTTAGATGACAGTAAAGGGCCTCTTCTATTTAATTACACTGAACTGAATTTGCTGGGTAAATAATGAAACAATTTCATTAAATAATGGACTCTAAGGCCCAAGTGAACACTAGCAAAGAAAACCTTATACATAAAGGTGTTTTAAGTTAGGGTCACATGACATGCCAGTAGCTGATAACCAGCAGACCCACTTGAGTAAACAGTAGCTAGTCCCTCTGTCTGTACCAGGAATTCACTTAAAAGGGGGACGTTCCAAGCAGATAATACAAAACTGATAGCATTTGAGCCCAAGATCAATTTTCCATATTAAACACAAACAGTGTCTCTAAAACACACTCAGTTCTCAACAGGTTTTAGCAAGGTATTCTAAACAAAATAGCTAACAATCAATGAAAGAAAAACAAAGCTTTCGGAGGGAAACTGAAGAATAAGAAAAATCCAAGTTCTAACATAGTTGTGAAACAGGATAATATCAACAAATCAAGTAGAGCTAACTGACAGGCTGGCGATGACTTCCTTAAGTTGATGATATTCAAAAGCTCTTCTAGCAGAGGTGTTGCCTGTAGGCTCAGAATGAACCAGCTCCTCTGCTGCTCATTATGTATTATAATATATGTTCTATACCGTAAGTCATACATACTGTGTAATATATTATACTCATGCTGTTGCTCTACGAATGCTTTCGAGTGAGTGCATGTCATGAAAAGAAACACGAGGGGAACAAATACATTTAGAACAAATATCTTCTTATGGTCAAGCCCTGTGCTGTCAGAAACAAATACTAGGGACTGGAGAGATGAATCAGTGCTTACGAGCATTTGCTGTTCTTGTAGATGACTGGAAGTTGGTTCCCAGCACTCACACTGGTAGCTCACAAATGCCTTTAACTCCAGCTTCAGGGAATTTGACACTGTCTCCAGGCCTTCTTCCGTACCCGTATGCACATTCAAATGCTAATATACACACACAATAAAATAAAATAAATCTTTAAAAAATATACTGTCCAGATGTGCTGGTACATGCCCTTAGTCCCAGGCTTTTGGAGGGAGAGGCAGAGGCAGAGAGAGAGAGAGGCAGGTGAATCTCTATGAGTTCCAGCTAACTTCGAGTGATTGTATGTTCATTTCAGAGCCAGACAAAAGGGCCATTTGAAAATGGCTATACGGGAGTATGTGTCCCTTATTAAATGAGCCCTAGGAAGTAAAACCATTCACATGGTCCTGAAAGGCTGAGGCAGCCCAGCTAATGTTCAGTCTGTTTTCCCACCTAGTGCCCCAATCCATAACTCATTTACTTCATCTAAATCCCTCCCCGTGGGGAATGCTGTTGGCAAGGATACAGAAGAATCATATTCCCTTGGCTGCCTGCCAGGGAAGTTCACCGCCCCTCCTTGTACTGTGATCTAAAACTAAGTAAGCAACAGGCTGGAGAGATGGCTCAGTGGTTAGGAATGCTTGCTACACAGTCAAGAAGACCCCAGCTCAGATCACAATACCCGTGCAACAAGCCAGGCTCGGTCCAACACACCCCTGTGACCCTGGCACTGATGGAGCCAGGGGCAGCAGGACTGTTATGGTTTGCTGGTTGCCTGCACAGCTGCTAAGTTCCAGGGTTTGGGGTCTTGCTCAACAGTGAAGTGCTTGCCTAGCAGAGGTGAGGTTCAGTGAGAGCCAACAGCCTCAAAGGATTTAGGTAGAGAGTCATAGGAAAGGCCACCTGATGGCCGCCACTGACCTCGGCGCATACACAGGCGTGCTCACACACCATACGCGCCACACACACACACACAGGTAACATTGTTTACAATTTTGTATTAAGGATGAAATTTATTTCATGCAAAATTAAATATCAGTACCAGAGCATGATTTTTTTTCCTCTAGAATTTATTAACACCATTTCAATACTTCATGCTATATCTTTATATTTGTTGTCTATCTACCAATTCATCAGAAGTGGACACCAGCGTGTAAGAAAATTTTATAAAGTCTTACAGGTGAGGCAAATTTATTATTTCAATGCCCCTAAAATATAGTGAGAAATAAAGTTATGAGAATAGGTATTGAGAACTTACTCTTGAAAGGGGGCTATAAATACATGGTTGGGCTGAAATGAGAATTCTGCAACTAAATAGAGTTTTGCACTGAAACGCTTTTCAATTTATGTCCTTACAGAACTTGAAGTGGCCAATACCTCTGATTTTCCTGATGCTCCATCTGCACACACACACACACACACACACACACACACACACACACACAACAAACCAATTTTCACATAGCATAAAGCAAGTTGTTCTCCGCAGGAACATGATGGGATTTGAGAGTGAAGCCCACCAGGCCTATTCACCGGCCAGCAATCCACCTCTCGCCGGCACCAGCCGTGGAGGCTACAAAAGCCAAAGCGCTGCTTCCTCCAGGGCTCTGGTTCGGAATTAATGGGTCACAAAAGATGAATTATCTCTTGCCTTAGCCACCGCTGTGACCTTGAGGAACTTTCTCAGCCACTCCCTTCCTCCCCCTCCTCTGTTTTTCCTTGACTCCAAGCACGTGGGTCTAATCAGGCTGCCAAGTGTAGTATCCTGGCGGCACAGGAAGGCCGCACAGCACGTGGCTTACGCTGGACCTGTCGCAGTAACCCCTGCCTGTGACTCCAGCTGGAAGAGAGCATGGGAAAGTGATTGGAGACGGGTCAGTCCAGATTGTTCTCTGAGGTTTTTCCAACAAGATCTGGTGTGAGATACCAAGGTGTTGTGAGCCAAGGGACAAAGAGCTTCCCCGGTCAGCTGCTTAGTGCTGTTTGCCCACACCCACCTCCAGGTTCAATCAACAGCGGATTAAAAAATATTTTTCAGTTGTGTGCATACCAAATACGTGTCGGTATTTCCTTGTCATTATCCCTTCACGGTATAATTATTTATATTATACTAGGGATTCCCACTAATCCGAGACTTGAATATCCACGGCTCTCAGCACATGTGGAGGTATTAGAGCCAGTCTGCGGCTGGTGCAAGAGCTGGATGCATGTGTGGCTGAGAAGCGGAGCCAAAGCTGCCAGCAGCCAGGTCCTCTCCGTGTAAGCAGCATGAGCTGGTGGGAGACACAGAATTAGAATTTCAGGCTGCATAAATAAATGTCAGATATTGTAGCTCTCTATTTTTTTTCTTTTACTGGTGTATCCGAACTTAATTTCCTCAATAGGATCCTGTTTACCAACTGATAGAAATGGTCAAAGAATTCCAGTTCTTGATTGGTATGTTTTGTTTTCATATCTAACTTCCAGGCAGGGAGGGGACAGCGCTGGTGCGGAGGTCACGGTCAGCATGAGCGAAGGGCCTGATCCCTGGACATCTGTTGAATTTGGCCTCTGCCTCCACTATCTCTGTCTTCTAGTGTTGATCTACATGGATCCATGCCAAAGGTTACTTGAGACCAATGACTGTCCCTGTTTGCTCGAGGCCTCTCTGAAGAGCATAGGGATGTTAGAGACGTGTGCTCCAACACACCCTGGGTTGCAGGCACCATGCGAAGCCTTCCAGGCCAGGCGTGATGTCTGCCTCTTGCTTGGGAATTACTCCTCTCCTCCGAAGCTTTGCTGAGTCGAGCTGGAAACAGATCACCAGGGATGGCAGCCCCTTCTGCTGCACCGAGTCTCTCAGAACGTTTTGCTCCAGACTCACTCAGAACATCTACTGATTCTTCCCCACTGGGCTCCATCTGAGAAACGAACTTCGCCGGCAACTTCAGGCTCTGGGTTATGGTTTTATGTTTACCGTTCTTGATCTTTTAAAGTGCATCTGAGTTTAAACATCACTGAGTACAAATGCCTACTGAGCGTCACTCAGTGATGGAGGCGTCTCAGGGATGCAGGGCCCTTTTACTCAGGGCAGCATCCGTGTTGCCTCTCTGCTGTCTCTCCTTTCTTCCTACTTGGGACAGCTCTCTTAGTCTTCAGAGCTTGAATTTGGTTTATTATTATTTTTGTAGAGTCAAAGCACAGTGTGCTATATAACATCTCCTTCTGTGGTAATGGACCAAAATTAAAACACAGTTGTGGGGATACATAAGAGAAAGCACCAGGGGAAAAAAAGCACACCAGATAACCAAGATAACCCTCCACAGCGGGCACAATGCCCAGCATGAAGCACGTGTCTGGTCCTGGGTTCTGTGTGCCACCCTTCTAGAAGCCCAACTCCTCCTCTTCTACTTCTTGAGTTACCACAGCCACTGCTTCCCTTTTCACTCCCAATCGTCCCAGCTCCATTTCTGCCACCCCCACCCTGAAGAATTCCACCCAACACAACAGGCTGGCCAAGAGGCCATGGTTTTTATTATCTCCTTGAAATGGATATTTCAACACTCAAGTAGCAGGGAAAGCAGACATGTAGGTGGTCCGCAGAAGCCCTACAATCACTGGGAACCTCCAATAGCTCAGCCTTTCTTACTGTATGTAGACTTGTTATTACTGTGCAGTTTAGAACTCAGGGCTAGAATCACCGGTATGCATCATCACCTTGCCAAGCTGTTCCCATCTTCTTGATACGAGTATCCTTTGCTCTGTGACCAACTTTTGCCATGTAGTAGAAAACCTGCTGAAGCCACTCCCAAGTTTTCCATAAACTACTTCCCAACACGAAGTAAAAGTCTGTCTGTGCTTAAAGCTTCTTTAATTCGGTTTCCATAGAAAAATGCAAAAAGAAAGGAAATTGTTGAGTTTATTGATTTTTCTCATGTGAAATAAATAATAGCTGGTATTCAAATTATAACTATAAAACAAAATTCTTATAATTAAGGGTTTTAATTTTATGTGTATGAGTGGTTTGCCTGTGTGGTCTAAGAGCACTACATGCTTGCAGGATCCTCAAGGGCCAAAAGAGGGTGTCAGATTCTCTAGAACTGGAATTACAGATGACTGTGAGCCAACATGTGGGTGCTAGGGACTGAACTCTGGTCTTTTGCAAGAGCAGCAAGTACTCTTAACCGCTGATTCATCCCTCTAGCCCCTATAACTAAGCTCTTAAAATTCATTTCAGAAATGCATAAAGAAAAAATTGAATTTTAAGAGATCACTTTGTATTTTTGTACCACAGAGAAGAAAAGGTATTTAGAATAAAAACCAACAGACTTGCTTCAAAGGTGAAAATTAAAATGTTAATAAGTTTGCAGAAAAAAAGTTAATCATGATTTGATATTACAGAAAGGACACTGCATTCTCAGCTTGCAATGATATTAAAGCCAAGGAGACTGATGAGTTCTGGGACATCACCCAATCTTAGGTTACTTCAGCACTCTTGTTTCAATTATAGATTAGACGGACTTGACATTATGAAACACATTCAGTTTAAAACACCAATGCATACAAAATGTCCAGTGTGTGTTGCTTAATGATGGAATCGTTTATAAAGGAACGTTAGTAATTTTTGATCATCAAAGGCTTGGTCATAGTGAAGATGCAAACAGTTCTGGATATACTTTCTTATGCCCTCCCCCATCGGTCCTCCCTATGTCCCACAAACCTAGAATTTAATCATTGTCACCAAGCACCCACACTTCACTGAACCATCCATGAACTGCTTGGTAGAACTCCCCGGTGCCCTCTGGGCCCCTTCCCATGCCGATCCTCTACCAAGTTTCCAATGAAACACAACACTGCTTTCGAGATTGAAACAGTGTGTGTTGTAACATCTCCTTCTGGGGCAACGGAAACAGAGCACAGCCACTTGAACTTTCTTCACTCCTCCTAGCTTCCCCTGCTACTTTTCCCCTTTACCAAAGGATTATGCAAACAGCGGGACCCCAGGAACCTGAGTGCCCACTGTCACAGTCACTGGCAACTGCCCCCAGTTATGCAAGATTCTTGTGGTAAAAATGAATTGCGGCTGAAGGCTCTTTATCTTCCAAGTTGGGCTCCCATTTGGATGAGTGGTTCCCAGGCTCTGTACTTCAAAAATAAAATTTAAAAAATGTGTGGAGCACCACCTTGTTCTTGCCAACTCTTGCTTTTGCCAAGTAAGGATTTGGAGAAAATAATGTTCTCTACCAACATCACCATGTCATACTGAAAAAAGGCCCTTTTTAAGTCCAAGAACGCAGATGGGACGTTGCCTTAGCTTAAAAGGAGGGAGGGGACTCATCAATCTCAAGAACAGGAAGCTAATAACTATAAGCTAATCGTAGTCATCAATACCCTAACGGAAAATAAATAGTACCTTCAAAGGGTCAGATTAAAAATATTTTAATAAATAGAAGGTTTAAATATATACAGGGACAGGAAAATTACAAATATATATCTAATAGAAGATAACTAAAATGCACATACATATGGAGAAGGAGAGAGAGAGACAGAGAGAGAGAGAGAGAGAGAGAGAGAGAGAGAGAGAGAGAGAGAGAGAGAGAGAGAGACCTAGGGACTAGCAGCAGCTGGAAGCTGTTAGCCCTGCACAGGCTGAAGAGGGAAGGGAATCATGTTTCCAGGGGAAAATGAGAGCTGGAATTGATTAACAGGGAGAAAAGAGAAGAGCAGGGCACAGATATGCATCTGTCGCCACCATTCCATCGGAAAGAACCGAAAGTCCAAGCAAGAGGGTCTGAAGATTGCAGTTGGTGGGTCAGGCCCCCTGGAGCAGAGAACAGGCCAGACAAGATGAAAAACGGAGCCCAGCTTCATTAACTGTGGATCTAAACGCCATATGGTGTAGAATAAGTGAATATGGGGATTGACGGGGGAAAATGGCACAACCACTAATTCAAACTTAAGTATAATTCAATGTTCTAGTTGAATATATTTATCATAAATACTAAGTAAAATAAACGCAAGGTTTTCCCTGCGGCATTCACCTGCGGTCCACCCTGGGTGACGCCACTGAGGCTCTGACTCGGGACACGCAATGTGTGCACTTTGCATCGTGTACACAGCCAAGCGCCGCTGCCCCAATGAACAACACTACCTGCAACGCCCCAACCCAGATATGATTCTGTGACATCACAGACTGTAGTGTCTTACTGTGCAAACGAAGCTTTCTGCTCCTACAGGAACTTGATATTGTAATTATGGAAAACGAAGACTTCTAATATTTTCTGCCATCATCCTTCAACATGCAAGTAATAAATTAGTGTATCTGTGCTAGAATGTTTGATTTTAAAAATTGCTGCTTTAGCCGTTAGTTTGAGTTTCATAACACATCGTTCAATGAATTTTGGGATCATGGCAAAATTTCCAACAACTTCTGATGGCCCTAAATACTCTGACATCTTACACTATGGATTTATTCGAAGCAGCATCTCAGTACTGACAATTATAAAACCAAATTACTAATCAGCTCTGAAATATATTGATGATGTTCTACACTCAGTATGAAATATTCAGCCAGGATTTCACTCCTTATATATAAACATAAATAAGCCAACCCATCTCCTTTGTGTTCAGTTTTGTTTTCACCTTTAATAAATGGTAAAATTATAAATACCCAAGAATTATTTAAAAGAAATTTCTTTCTTTAAAGACTAATTTATTTACTATATCCACAGTGTTCTGCCTGCATGTATGCCTGCAGGCCAGAAGAGGGCATCAGATCTCATTACAGATGGTTGTAGGCCACCATGTGATTGCTGGGAATTGAACTCACGACCTCTGGAAGAGCAGCCAGTGCTCTTAACCGCTGAGCCATCTCTCTAGCCCCTACGATAAATTTCTTTATGATCTGTAAATTTTGAGTTTTATTCCTATGTCACAAGCTAATAGGATAACGCAAGTATTTCACAGGTACAAAGAAATCATACATAGAGAAGATTCAGAGAGCCCGGCACTACAGTGTACTGATGGGCTTTGACAAAGGGGAGATGGGGATCAGGCAGAGAAAGGGGTATGCATATAAATGACTTTTTTTCTTTTTCATTTTGTTTGTGTAGATCAGCTGATTTCAACCTTCCTAAGGCTGAGACCCCTTAGTACAATTCCTCATGTTATGGTGACCCCCAACCATAAAATTATCTTGTTGCTACTTCATAACTCTAATGCTGCTACTGTTATGAATCATAATGGAAATATCTGATATGTGGGATACCCGATAGTCAACCTCCAAAGGGATGGAGACCCACAGGTTGAGAAGCCCTTGTGTAGCGACTGCACATGTGTGGAGGCTGGAGGTTGACATCAGGTGTCTTACTTCATTGCTCTTCCTCTTATCTTTCTGGGACAGGATCTCCCATTAAACCTACAATTTGCTGTTTGCTGTTTCAGCTCAACTACCTGGCCAAAGAGCCACTGGGATCCACCTGTACACACACACACACACACACACACACACACACACACACACACACACACTGTACCTGCCAGTGGCATAATGGCCAGCTTTTACCTGGGCTCGTGGGATTTGGTTCTTTACCCACTGAGCCATCTCCCCGTCATTCTTTTTTCTCATTTTAGTAGAGGAAAGTTATAGGAGAAATTTTAAGATCTAATGATGCTTGTAGCCACACTTGAAACAATCCTTAATTAATGGCTCAACATCCAATGGAATGGCACCAAGTGGTCCTGAAACGGGCAACCTGTTCCAGGACTTTACATTTATCTCACTGATTAAAACCGCAGCCTCGCAAAGATGTAAA
The DNA here is from genome assembly GCF_014885135.2 of Alexandromys fortis. Lineage (NCBI taxonomy): Eukaryota > Metazoa > Chordata > Mammalia > Rodentia > Cricetidae > Alexandromys > Alexandromys fortis. The sequence goes on from NW_026067908.1 coordinate 10,456,704, forward strand.
ATAGAAACCCCATCAGGCACTTCATTCAGTTCAGACCATTTGCCATGATTTACAGAGAGCCACTTTTACCAGAGCGTTCCAGACTGCTGCATGTGGATGGTACCTGGGCACTTTAAAAAGCTCTGGTACCGGGCTCCCATCACCACACATCCTGGATTGGTTAAATGGGGTAAAGATTTAAAGGGAATTTTTTTTCAAGAATCTATTTCTTTTTATTTTAGAAGCTTTCAATTTACAGAAAATATGATCTTTAAAAAAAGTGCAATTTTCACACCCCTTAAACCAAGTCTCTTTTCTGACCTACAGCCTACACTCGTAGGATGCGCTGACCAAATCAATTACCCAATACCATCACATAATTTTGGGGGGGAAATCCACACATTATTCATATTTTCTTTTTCCCACAAACATCCTCCTCCTGCCACAGTATCCCCTCTAGGGTGCTGCATGAAAGACAGCTCCTCAGACTTTGCTGGGTTTCAGTAGCATTGACAGTCCGGAGGAGTCCCCATCTTGTGAAACAAACCCCAACCACTGCCTTGTTTTTCTCGGGGTTAGGCCAATGACTGTGCAATTCATGGGAGTGAAGACCAGGGAAGCAACATGCTTTCTTTTCTTTCCCATTGCCTCACACCAAGAGCACATGCTATCCACACGACTCCCTTCTCCAATATTGGCCTTAGTCACATGGCTGAGGTTGCATCAGGTCTTACTTCCTTTATGCTTTGTTTCGGTTTTGGTTTTTCAAGAGCTGTGTAGCAGCTCTGGCTATTATCCTGGAACTCGCTTTGCAGACCAAGTTGGCCTCAAACTCACAGAGATCCACCTGCCTCTGCCTTCCTGGTGCTTGGACTAAAGGCGTGCGCCACCACCACCTAGCTTGGGTTTTACCTCTTAAAGTAACTTTTCGCCTCTTGACACTTTATTCTTTGGGAAGAAATCACCATGCACGACCCACACTTGAGGACTAGGGAATCAGCTTGACTTCCTTGAAGCTCTTCTGCACGGGAGATCTATCTTTTCCATGGCTTACAGTGTGTTGAATTATTTATATCAGTAGATATAAATGTATACTTTGTATTTAAGGTTATAGGCCAATGATACTTTATTGTGATGCCCCACTGCTTAGAACCATTAAAGGCTCCAAACGCTGGCTTTTATTTCCCTTTAACATAGCCCATCATTGTAGGTATATTTTAAATTATTTCTTTGCTTTGGGGCACAATAACATCTGCCATACTCATTTTTATATCTCCTATTATTGAGTAAACAATTTCTCCATTGGAATAGTACTAGAAAGAAAGATCTGGATAAGGCTGAGTGTGTCCTTGCTTCTCCACCCTTCCAGAGAGAGTGTGTGTGTAATTATTTACATATATTAACCTCTGTAACTATTGCAATGAAGGCATAAATTCATGATGATGTTTCCACTTCTCGTTTATGACCACAAGGATCAGTCTTTCCATCTCTCCTTGTTCACCCACAAACTCTTTCATTAATGACAAGAAACCAGTATGAAATTGAGTTCCATTCACCTAACTGTTTGATTCCAAGAAACATCTTCTTATATCTATTTATTGCCTCCCCCAAGAAGAAACCCTTATCAACTGGACTATAGGGCTAATGGATAACCCCTATATTCATTTTCAAAGGTTTTTAGGTCATCAAATTTTCTCCCCAGTTCCAATGAAGGAGATCAGAAAACATGAATAAATTACTTTGTCATACTCCATAGTCTACTCTGGGATCTTCTTGGGTGATTTTGTAAAAAAAAAAATTTATGTATTAAGGCCCAGTATGTATTGTAAATAAAATTCTATGGACTTCAACAAATCCATACATAGTGTTGAGTGAATCCATCATTGCACCAGGCAAAATGGTCTGGCCACTTACATAAAATACTGTCTGTGCTTTAGCTACTCAGTCTTCTTCCTCCCTTAGTCCATAATGACTGAGATCTATTTGTTGTCTCTCTGGTTTTGCCTTTCTGTAATATCCTACAAGTAAATTCATATGCTATATGACCCTTTTCAACTGGCTTCTTTCTCTCCTCTCTGTCTCTGCTTCTCTATGTATCTTTCTCTGCCTCCCTCTGTGTCTGCCTATTTCTCTTTCCTCTCTCAATCTGTGTCTCTCTGTGTGTCTTCTTCCCTCCCTCTCGTGCCCTCATCCATTCTCCCACTCTTCTCTGTATTAACTCCGGAGGTTGTCTTCCTCTGTAATCAGTCCCCAGAAGCTATGGAGAATGACATTACCTTTCTGCAATGCCGCTCTTTCCTGCGCTCTTCACGTTTCAGCAGCCCCACTGGCCAGGCATTGCTGTCCTTGAACAGTCACACAGCACAGTCCCAAATGGGAGCCTTCCCACTGCCAGCCCCTGCACGTGAGAGCCTCTCTTGCTCCACGTGTTCCTGGTCATCTCTCTCCTACATCTAATTTACATGTTTGCTGAAATGTCACATCCACAGTAAAGCCCTCATGAACACAAAATCGAAGTCCTCCGATGACAAATTCCTTCATTTCTACTTGCAGCCCTTGGTCCTTTGTGACACATCTTACAGCCCACTATCTGAGCCATGCTAATGGCTCGCTAGTTAAACCACTTTAAAAATCACTCTATTCATTAGCCAGGGCCGAGTATATCAGACAATCTAATTTTATTTTCGCCAGGTTTTGAAAGCTAGAATTCAAGATCATGTCCTTCCCGTGGCCTGTGTTTGGCCTGAGGATGGCTGCTTTTGCTGAGTTGCCAGGGCTCTTTTCTGTAAATCTATGCCTCCAGTAACTCCCTGTATTTTCAAATTCCCTCTAATAAAAACATTGGTCAGATAGAATTAGGATCCACCCCTCTGGCCTCTTTAAGGCCTACCTCCAAACACATTCACATTCAGAGGCAATTATGCTTGGAGCTTCAGCATACACATTTCGGGGAGATACAGTGCAACCCACAATAATTATTCTTCCAGGGAGCAATTATTTCTTGTTTTCTATTGAAAAGGGCAGAGATACGCCCCCGCTATGTAGTGGTTCTCAGTCTCAGAACTAATAAATATGGCATGTATGGAGGAGACACTGAGTATCAGAGTCTGAATATCTTTAAGTGTTATGCAATAAGGAGTTTGAACATGTCTCTGAAAATTGAGATGCAACACAAGAAACAGATTAGGAAGGTTGTATATGAAATGTACAGAAATACAAGGAGAGAAGCAAAAATTAATGATGACAGCCAAAGAAGATGAAGACAGGAGAATGCCCAACAAACACATTCTTCAGATCCAAACCTCAGTGGGAATGGAAATGTACTAAGGTTCTTATTTTTGAAAACCACTGCCCCAGGATGCCAAGTATCCTCCACATTCTGTGATAATCCTAACACTTCCCTCTGACAGAATTTATGGTGATTGTGCATGGTTGCTGTGGAAACTGAGTCTCAGAGATGTTAAGCATCTTTCCCAGCTAGTAAACGGGGAGTGTGGAGCAACAGCTCAGGGCACGTCTTTTACCTGCGCAAGGCCCTGGGTTCCACAAAAGAGGGAGCTGATATTGCTCCCCATCCATGTGGTCTAGTTTAGGCCCTTGCCTCATCAACTATGCCAAACCACGTCACAGCTCCTGCTGCGGGTGTGGGCTACCTGGAACACTCACTAAATGGGGTTTGAGGGGCTTGATTTTTTTTCCTTCCATCTGTTGACTCGCCCACAGAGAAGTCTGTGAAAACACAGCAATGCTCTGGGGAGCTTACTCTCCATTTCCCTCATCTTTCCTACCTCCGAAAGAACAATGCCGGACTCATAAATGTTTAATGGCTTCCCCCTGCTCTTCCAGTAGACCAGGGGATAGAAAAACACAGCAGCACAGTAAAGACCAATACCCTTTGAGGTACCTGGAGGTAAGAGAGCTGTGCTCAGGTGTTCACTGGTTTTCCTTCCCAGCACCTTCATCAGAGGTGTGCCTGTGAACACTCGCCCTTGAGACAGATGTCAATGAACCTGTTCTCTAATGACACTGAACTACAGAGAAAGCAGTGCCTTGATTCCTGCTGGTAAGCAGACTGCGTCCAGATAAAGACAGACTCTGAAAGAGATCATCCTTTTGTGCCTGACAAAAGAAGGCTTGGGCTATTCTTCAGTGAGCTTTTAAAGAAAACTTTATGTATTTGTACTTAGACGACGAAATATCATGAAGTCAAGCATATACCTGCATAGCACAGGCATTTAGAGGAACCATTGATGTCATTGTGAGGTAACTGGCAGCCCTTTGGAGACTCTAAACTAAACTAAAAACAGGAGAGAGAGCCTGGGGATTGGGAAAGAAAAGCACAGGGACCGAATAAATGCCCTTCCTTCTTCTGTTTATGTAATAAATGCACTTACTGTTGCCATGGCAAAGGGGCCAGTCTGTTTTCTCCTTCCTCTGTCTCTACCTATTATTATATCCGATACCAGAAAATGCCATGCTTCCCATTGGCGTCCAGGATCACTGTGTTATCCATGCACTCTGTTTTCATCTCTCTCCTCTGTAGCCTTGGTCATGGTTATAGAGAAAGGGCGGCTGCTGGCAAGGGACATGGCTTCTACTGCATTAGCAGGATGATTGGAAGGAAGGAAGTGGAAAAGAACCCAGCATGTAATGAGTCAGGAAGGCCCTCCTAACCTTGGAAAGCCCCCGCGCCCCAAATGGAAGACTCTAAAGATGTCATTTGAAGCAAACACCACCCCATTGGTTAGCTAAATTGACTCAGTACAGGTTATTTTGGCCTTCCCAAGAGCCATAACAGTGAGGAGCATATGCTTGTCCGTTATAACTAGGCTGAGATCATCAAATATGAAGTCTGAAATAGAAATAATAATAACTCCACAGTGATTGGACAGCATATGACATATCGTGCCAACTTCATTATGCCACTCTGGGTGAGGGACAGCGCATGCTTCTATGTCTTGAAAACATGACAAGAGTTTTACAATCACATCACCTCATTCATTAATTTGCCTGTGTATTCAAAACCATCAGTTAGGAGCATAAGAGGGGTTAAGAACTAACTGGTTTAAGTTGAATGCAAAAACAAAACAAAACAAAAAAAACAACAGATTTATCCTTTCAGAAATCTACATTCTAGTCTTGTCATATGAGAGGCAGATGAATAAACCAGGCATTTTCGTTTAGAAACTAAAAGACTGGGTTTAAAAAGCTACGCCTGCAGGGATAGAGAAGAGAGAGGAAAGAGCATCTACGTTATGTAGTCACGAAGGCTGAACCAAGTGCTCTCGTCCTGTTTGTTTGCTCTGGGGCTCGGATGTACAAAGGCTTAGCTCAGAATGTTCTCTCTCACTCCTGTTCCACCCATCGCGAGACACTGGCTGTGTCTCCTTTCATAACTACCTCGCATCCCTGGCATCCATGCTCAAATAATCCCACAGAACAAGGGTACCACTGGCAAGCTTGGGGTAGGAAGGGTTCCTAGTCTCAGATCTCAGAGGAACCCAGTCAAGGAAACATTTGGATCCTATCTGCGAATATCTGAATAGCTGTCACAAGCAATAAAGAATAACTTAGGCAACAAGAGTCAAAATTGAGATAATTGACCAAATATTACAAAGAATAAGATTTTCAGTCAATGTGTATTTAAAAAAACTTCTCTGAAGAAATACTTTTCAAATTGTAATATGCATATGGTCCTATTAAACATGAATTTTGTTTTAGGTCCTGATTAGGATCTGAGGTTCTTCATTCCTAACAAGTTGTTAAGTTGCTGTGATGTGCTTGTTCTGGAATGGCCTCTTGGGTCACAGTGAACAAGAGTTATTCAATAATGGCACTCATTTGGACATATTGGGGTGCCAATCGACAATGATAGTGTCTAAGTCTTAAATATAACTATCTGCCAGCATTCCAGCAGAAAGTGTTTCCACATGACATGCAAGGATGAACTCAATGTTTCCTTTCCTGTCAAATGATTAGATTCAATAGTTTTGTCACAGAAATGTCCATGTGGCTACTCCTTTTGAATCTTGAAACACTTTCACATAAATAATTTAAAATACTTGACAAGACTTTCTACTCCAATTCAGTAGATGCCAAAAAAAGACCTTACATATTAAGTGACTAGGTCAAAGTCTTGCAACAATGTGCAGAGTGCCTACCTACTCTTAGCTCATATCTGAAGCCGGATCAACATTCAACAGTGAAATAAGCAGAGATGGTTCCTGCCCTGCAAAGTCCCGCTCAGGACATACCTACAAGATGCATCTCACTTGTTGTTAGCACACTTACGTTTCAGCGATGCTAGGATACGGAAACTCTATCATCGTGACGGTGAGATGAAGGAGGCAACTAGCTACCATCTAGCATGTCAGAGGGATAGGGAGCTCCAAAGGCGAGGGCTGCTGGGCTTGCCAAGCAGCTCTGGCTCCATCGGGATGCACAGCATGACCCTGGCACGTTGACAGGTCAACTTTTCACCCCATTTCAAGGAATCCTGGCAAGAGTGAAACCATTGTGACGGCTACAAACAGACTAGAAACTCTGAAACTTCCATCAGTCGCTTCCCTACAGATGGCCTAGCCTCTGCCTCCCCCTTTGGAAACAAGGACAGAACAGGTGGTGAGGATCTGCCCCCTTTCATACTACAAATGACACATGGGACCTCACAAAAAGCTAACAGGGTCCAAGACCTCACAGACTGAACTTGTATGAACTTTTGAATTCCTTTTTTTTTTTTAATACTCTGGCCCAGACAGCTTCCCTCCCTGCCTTCCTCTCTCCCGACTCTCCACCCACTCAAATAGTATCCTAGGAGAATTCCATCATGTCTTATCTATCTTTCCAACACCTGGAACACTGTCAACCCAAGTGAGAGAGATGGCGTGAGAGCTAACTATGCAAGTATGTGGGACTGAGTTCAGATTCTCAGCACCCACAGAGAAAGCTGAGCATGGATGTACCAGCCCTGGACAAGGCAGGTGGACCACTAGAGCTTGCTGGTCAGCCATCCTGGCAAGGAAAAAAGGCAAGATCTCAGTTTAATGAGAAACTCTATGTTAAGGAAGTAAGAAGATCACGTGGTGGTGACTAGCACGTAGGTGGTGGTGGTGGGAGGCAGAGACAAGTGGATCTCTGTAAGGAGGCCAGCCTGGTCTACAGAGCAAGTTCCAGGACAGCCAGGGCTATACAGAGAAAGAAGAAGAAGAAGAAGAAGAAGAAGAAGAAGAAGAAGAAGAAGAAGAAGAAGAAGAAGAAGAAGAAGAAGAAGAAGAAGAAGAAGAAGAAGAAGAAGAAAAGAAATAAGGTGGAGAAAGACAGAGGAAGATAGCTGATGTTCACCTCTGGCTTTTGCACATGCACAGGTACTCAACTCCACAAATATATATGCACACACACAGAATACTGATAACCCATTATGAACCTCTATCTCCTGTTTTACTGTTAATGCAAGGTTGAAACCCTTCCATTGTTTTCTTAGCTATCATTACTTTCTACCATTATCCCTGTTGATATCTAATCCCATGCATTAGAAAAGAGATTGAGGCTGACATGTCTTTCTACAATCTCAGGCCCCTTCATTGTATATCAAATATTGATTTCTCCCAGTAAACAGTCTGAGACCGAGCTTTGAGTATAGGTGGCTAATTGGAGAGCGATCTATGAAATATCATCTGCAAGGAGTAGGCAGCTGGGGCAGGCAGGGAAGGTGCTACAGGTGGCCACAAGAGGAACTCTGATAGCAGGAAACAGAGGTTGTCTTTCTACCCCCAGACTGACGGGTCATTAGCTACCAGCCTCTCCTGAGCTGCAGCATCATCTGGATGAATCATCTCTCTTCCTCCAAGGGCCAGTTCTAGCCCTGGGATATGAAACAGGAAGACTGCCGTGAGTTCAAGCAAGCACCAGGCCAACCTGTGTTATAGCGTTAAGACCTTATTTCAAAAAAACAAAACAAAAACTGACAAGATGACTAAAGAGACAAAGCCACTATCAGACACAGACTCGGATAGGAACAAACATTGAAATAATCAGATTGGAGATTTCAGAGAACTATGGTTAGTAAGTTAAGGGCTACAGTAGAGAGTAGACAGCAAGCAAGAGGTGCGTGCTGTAAGGAGAGGGATATGCACTCTAAGAGAGGACTTGGGGGATGGACCAGTAGGCGAAGCACTTTTTCCACAAGCATGGGGCCCTGAGTTTGAATACCTAGAACCCACATAAGGGCCAGGTGGCATACTTATAATCCCAGAAGTGGGGGCACAGAGGCAGGATGAGCCCAGGGATTCTCTGGCCAGTCAGTCGAGTCCGTAACAGCGAACTGCAGGCTCAGTGGGAGAGTCTTTCAAAAAAAATGTGGAGATATGATTGAGGAAAATATCCAGTGTCAAGCTCTGGCCTCCACATGTGCCTGCTTACACACTTGCAAAGATGTAATACATGCACACGCATACACAGACATCTAGGAATCACTTTCTTATTGTTGGAAACCCAAACCAGCAATGCAGAATGTCTTCTGAGGGCTCATCAGTAAACTTAACATAACCAAGAAAAGCCTTGGTGATCTTGAGCACAGGTCAATAGAAAACATCCAAAACTGAAATTCAAACAAATACACAAACAAAAAAATCATCAGAACAGGATATATAAGAATTTTGAGGAATTTTACAAAATAATATATACACACTTGGGATATCAGAAACAGAAGATATTGAGGCCAGAAAGGTAATAAAAGATTTTAAAGATCCAAAATTAACGAAAGACACAAAGACCACAGATCTCGGAAGCTTAGATAACACTAAACAGAAACTTTTATTTTTAAAAACTGTGTTTGGCATACTTAAGCTTGACACAAGCAAAGAGAAAGACAAAATCTCCCAAGAGGAGCACCATCAGTAACAGAAACCCACCTAACTCGGAGAGCTCAGAGATAAGAACTATAGCAGGTTTCTCATCAGAAATCATGCAAAGACCAGAAAGCATTTTTTTGACTTCTGGACAAAAAACTTTTCAATATAGAGGATAAATTAAGACCTTTTGAAACAATCAAAAGCTTAATGAATTCATTTCCAGAAGAACTGGAAATGAAAGAAATATTAGAACAAACTTCTTGAGGTCAGACAAGGAAGCCTCTACAGGTAAAATTCGTACAATGTAACATTTGTACAATGACAGCAATAAAAGGAAAAAGGTCACCGCCCCATGCAAAAGCACAGGTGAAAAGTAAGTATGCATCGCGAAGTAAAACGCATCCACCTGAAAAGGCTGCAGGCTGGCTTGCAATTGTATGACAACTGGAAACACAGAATTTAAAAATCAATGATGTCTCAGATTCACGGGGAAGAGGAGAGAGGATCAAGTGAAGTGTGGGGGATTTTAGGGAAGGAGAATTCCTTATTGTGATACTTTAGTCAAAAACTCCACAGAACTATTATAGGAATCTGGTTACATGCAAACTTGAAAGCACACTTAAGGAACCACAGAGAGGAAGGAGTTCAGAGTGCGGTGAATCAAGCTGACCAGACTGTAGATCTGTGAAACAGCACCTTTGAAGGGGACTGGGGAAAAAGACACAGCCTCGAGCAACAGGGAAAATGGGTGGAATCTTGCCCAGAGGCAGAAGAAACCCCACATGATGCGCCCCTTCATTTCTGTTCTGATAAAGTCGTACCCACAGGGAGCAGCAAAACTGCTCTGAAACGCGGCCTGCAAAGGCTGAACCTGACTGTTAACTGCGTGCGGCAGATGGGAGAGATACATTTCTCACCGTCTGAGTAGGAGACTACAGACGAGAGGAGCGAAAGGGCTAAACTGACTCATGGGACTGCAGCTTGAGTTCGTGCTGAGCTTAAAGCAGATACAGATGAAAGCAAACGAACTTGTGCCCAGCCGCATATGGAAACAGACGGAGACACGCAGGAGCAGCTAGGGATGTGTGGCTGTACAGAGATAAACACAGAAACTTGTGTTTCCTTTATCAGGTGCCGGGATCTAGAAGTCATGACAACCCCGTAGCTGTGAACATCTCTGTCTTTGCTGCTTTTATTTAGATATAAAGCTGCTAAAATAATTTTGAAAAGACTGAACGCCTCTTAAAGTATTTAGCTAAAAGAAAGAAATGGGGCCGGTGTGTAAACGAGAAAATAGTTCTGGTACAGTCTAGACAAAGGCTGGTGAAGGACATAGCCCACTCGAGCACGTAGCTCTGGCAGGCCTTGCCCTTCTCTCCCATTCCATCCACCTTGCTAAAAACAGCTGGATTACATACCTAAAGCTAACCACCAAGGCCTTTTCCCTTTTTGGCCACTTCTTCCTGAGACTGAATACCAAGGTCCAGCTATCTAAGTATTGAAGTCCGGCATCAGAAGCCCCCTTCGGCTCAACTAATTAATATGCCCAATTAAAATTAAACACCTCTTCCTAACACGTTTTTTTTATTTTACCTTTATAAACCACAATGTCTGTCTCCTCTCTATCCATAGGCAGTTCATTGTCTCTGCCCCCTTTCCCTTGTCCCCTTCCCCTTCTCCCTTGTCCCTTATCTCCTCTACCACCACATTTGAGCCCATCCTAACACAGACTGCCCCTCTTTCTCTTCTTAAAATTACACTGGCAAGGTCCTTTACTGCTGTTTATCTTTCTGGGTCAGAAAGCAGTCATTTTAACTTTTCTTCCCTGTTTAATAAAATATCTCTCTGTGAAAATAGGTGTTTCTGGGTGGACTCTGGGAGGGAGCTCACACTATGTGGGAGTCTCCTTCAGCAGAATAAGATAAACAGAGTACTATTTATTGATCATTGAAAACCAATGAAGCAAAAGAAAATTAGAATTCTAGACATGCACAATAAAGGAAATGGGAAGAACATGGTAATATGATAAGACCCTGGAATACAGAGAAGCCAGTGCTCAATGTCACCATCATGGAATAGAGAGAGAGAGAGGTCAGCGCTCAATGTCACCATCATGGAATAGAGAGAGGTCAGTGTGCAATGTCACCACCATAGAATAGAGAGAGGTCAGTGCTCAATGTCACCATCATGGAATAGAGAGAGAGCAGTGTGTGATATCACCGTCATGGAATAGAGAGAGGTCAGTGCTCAATGTCACCACCATGGAACAGAGAGAGGTCAGTGTGTGATGTCACCACCATGGAATAGAGAGAGGTCAGTGTGTGATGTCACCATCATGGAATAGAGAGAGGTCAGTTTGTGATGTCACCATCATGGAATAGAGAGAGGTCAGTGCTCAATGTCACCATCATGGAATAGAGAGAGGTCAGTGCTCAGTGTCATTGCCATGGAATAGAGAAAAGTCAACTCTCAGTGTCACTGGTACAACTGAGGAAGGTGGCAAACAGGGCGCCTGATAACCAGGTGGAGCTTTTCTACATTGTTATGATATTGAGTAAACACCAGTTGTGTAGTTCCCGTTTCTCAATTCAATATGGTAAACAACCAATTAATTTAAGGCTCTTTCTTCCTTTCTTCCTTGCTTCTTTTCATTCTTCCTTTCTTTCTTTTGTTTTGAGAAGTTAAGGAAATATATAATATTTTGGGGACCAGGTTGGTGGTGTACAGAAAAGTCACAGAAAGCAAAAAAGCAGATGGAAGGAAAAAGAAAATTTCAAGAAGTAGAAATTAAAATGAGAAGCAACTGTTGGAGATACGAGCCCTTTGAAGACCTCTAAAATCAGGAGTTTGGGAGAAGGTAGTGGGTTTCCTCTAAGTCTGAAAGACGGGAGACAGGCAGGGTACACTTCTGTGAAGCCAGTGTGTGAAAGGGCATGGAGCTGTGGCTGCATGGGCCCATTTTACTGCAAACATTGGCTGCACTGGGTTTAATCGATGTGAAATGTTAAACTCCAGCACACAGTGGCCACACACCAAGTGAAAGGAAACTACAGTTTACTTGTTGCCATTTTAACGGGAAAATACTACGCCAGCACAGAAACTTCCCTTGTGTGCTTGTGTGTTCCTGGCTTGCTGCCTTCTCAAAGTAAACAAGACGGCACTGTCCCATCTCCCAGAACAACACAGCAGTACCACGTAACAGCTAAGCCAAGAAGGAGAACTCCAAACAGACACAACCAACTCCTTTCGCCAACTTCTAACTCTGTTGACGCTCTTCTCCCTTGATTACATAAGTGGGAATGTTTTTAAGTTACACGAAATTTTCAGCCAAGCCTAATGTGTGGGCCTGGAATCCTAGCTCCATGGGAAGTTGAGGCAGGAGGACCGCAAATGCCAGGCCAGCCTGGACAAGCCAGTGAGACCCTGGGGCAAAGCAAACAGTGGGGAAAAAGCTCAGTGGAAGAGTGCTTGCCTAGAATACAGAAGACCTCAGCTTCAATCCCCAATGCTGCAACATTGGTAAATAAAAGAATATGTAAAACAGGATAAGAATGCATTCCGGAGATCAGCTGGATAACCATACAATTAAAAGAGTTAGCATGCTGTATTGATTAGCTTTTCTGTCGACTTGACACAAACTAGGGTCATCTGGGAAGCAGGCCACTCCGAGTGGCATTTTCTTGATTAGTGGTTGATATGGGATGCCCAGCCTACTGTGGGCCGTGTCATCCCTGGACAGGTGGTCCTGGGACGTATAAGCAAGGTGGCCGAATGTGAGTCTGGGAAGCAAGCCTGGAAGCAGCACTCTTCCATAGTCTCTGCTGAAGCTCCTGCTTCCAGGCCTCTGCCTAGAGTGTCTCTCCTGACTTCCTTCCCTTCATCAGCTGGATGCTGAAATCAACCCTTTCCTCCACAAGTTGCTTTTGGTCGTGGTCTTTATCACAGAAACAGAGAAGCTTAAATAATACACATGGTAAATTTTATGTGCATCAAAAGATATAAAATATGAAAAGGGTAAATTTTCTTAGAGACAAAGAACTACAGGCAAATAATGACTGCTGGGAGAGGAAGAAGTAGCCTGTCCCAGGGACGAGCTTCTTTATCAGCTATGTAATACAAAGTGGTCATCCCTGAAACCATATACACACAAACACCAAAAATAGACTTGGCCGTCTTATTTAAGCATTTGTGCTTACACATACATTAATAGTGAAAGGAAAAGAGGCAAGCAGTTTGAGAGTAGGGGGGTGAGAGGGCTTTGAGGGTGGGTAGCTGGGAGGGGCTGAAGGGAGGAAACAAAGATTTTAAAAAATAAAAGTTTTATGTTATAGAAATTTTATCACAATTAGTTTTTAATTTAAAAACAAAATAAAAGTACACAGTGATCATTAATTGACCACTATTCCTATAGAGAAGAGAGGGGAAAGCTGGAATCATCTTGATCCAGGCAAGGTTAGATTCTGGGGAATGTCATCAAGACAAAATTTGACCCAGGTACCTCCAACTTAGAAGACATGGAGAAGACAGTTTAAAATTCACCATGAGCACTAAGAATTAGAAAACAAAGCAAAGCAGATTGTAAGATATGGGATGCTGCAGAGAGACAGACAAAGGATTGACAGGGCACAAGAGCATGGTAGCAATGAGGAAACACAGAGCAAAGACTTCAGTGTGATGTGGAAGCACTTCGGGGTGCAGGGTTGCGGAGTTGGGACAACCAGAGATTGAAGCTGGAGAACCAACCACACGGATCTGCCAGCGTGGAGAGAGGAAGATCAGGGATGCTTCATGGGGAAGGCGCAGTTACAAACTTTAAAAGAAGATGGATTTTTGCCATCACTGATGGAGAAAAGAGCAATTCAGTATGACAGCAACATAACCTGTAGAAAGAAGTTTCTGTCCCACCTTGTCCTGTCCTGGTACCGTTCAGTCCCAAATAAACACACAGAGGATTATATTAATTATAAACTGTTTGGCCTATTGCTCAGGCTTATTATTAACTAGCTCTTATGACTTAAATTCACCCATAATTCTTATCTATGCTTAGGCATGTGACTTGGTACCTTTTCTCAGTAAGGCATTCTCATCTTGTTGCCTCTGCATCTGACTGGTGACTAACTCTCTGCCTTTCCTCTTCCCACAATTCTTCTAGTCTGGTTGCCCTTCCTATACTTCCTGCCTGTCTACTGACCAATCAGCATTTTACTAAGCCAAGATGAGTGACAAATGTTTAAAGTGTACAAGGGCATTATCCCACAACATAACCCCTCTGAAGCCAGGATAGACCAGCGATGGTGGGAATGTGTACCTAGAAAGAACATTGACCCAAATGTAGGAAAATTAAGAAAACAATGAGGAAGAGACTGGGGTCCCTCAAATCAGAATGAATCATTAAACAAATCAAATAGAGAATGGGATTTTAATTGGACAATAATCTAACTGGAAAATAAATGTGCAAAATATGTATTTATAGATTCTATTCAGTCTCCCTAACAAGGAAATGGTCCTCCTCATGAGGCTTCATCTGAATTACTGCTGGCATTTATAACTACCCATACCGTCTTCCAGGAGGTGAATAGTCATTTTTTTGTTGAATCAATAAATTAATATGCAATAAAATAGAATTTAATTATTTTCAGGGTTTTTAATTTTTACTTAGAATATATAATACAATGTAAACATTATATAAATAAAGCATTCTGGAAATAAGACGAGAGAAATACAATCAGTTCTAATACAATACCCTGCTCCTCCCCACACATCTGCTCTCCTAGCCCCACCTTACCCTCCCCCTAAGTAATTCCCCCTTATCTTTTCATACTGTATGGGTTCTGTTGACCTTCCAATCCCTCTTTGGTAAGGTTTCTCTTTTTTTCCATCTCACGGGCCCTTGTCTAGTTTCCTGGCTTCTCTCACTTACTCCCACTTAAATACACATCTTTAACCTTTAGAAGTTAGGAACCATGTATGAAAAATACCATGTACTGTTTGTTTTTCTGGGCCTGGGTTACTTTCACACAACATAGTATGCTACAGTTCCATCCATTTTCCTGAAAAAAAAATCATCACTTATTATTTCTTGATAGCTGAATAAAACCCCATTTGCATGTGCTTCGTGTTTTCATTACCCAGTCACCTGTTTATCCATGGAAACAGGGTTTCAGGTAGCCCAGGGTATCCTGATACTTATTAGATAGCCAACGATGACCTTGAATTCCTGATCCTTCTGTACCTACTTCCCAAATTCTGGAATGACTGGTCCACATACATAAGGAATAAAAAATGAGGTGGAATGAAATGTTAATAAAAATCAGGGCTGGACGGTGGTGGCGCACGCCTTTAATCCCAGCACTCGGGAGGCAGAGGCAGGCGGATCTCTGTGAGTTCGAGACCAGCCTGGTCTACAAGAGCTAGTTCCAGGACAGGCTCCAAAACCACAAAGAAACCCTGTCTCGAAAAACAAAAACAAAAACAAAAAAAAAAAAATCAGGACACATCTAAAACCATTTATTGAAAATCGGCATGGTTTGATCTGGAAGTATTGAGCTTGGGAGCTCTGGGAATGATGGAGGGAAAACCACGAGCTTCCCAAGCCCAGACTGTTTCAAGGTTAGTATTTCTCACTGGGCACATACACCATAAGCCAGTGGTTCCCAGCCTGTGGGGCCGCGGCCCCTTTAGGGGTCAAATGACCTTGTCACAGGGGTCACATATTGTATATCCTGCATATCAGATATTTACATTACATTTCATAACAGTAGCAAGTTATGAAAATAATTTTATGATTGGGGGGATTACCACAACATGAGGAGCTATATTAAAAGGCTGCTGCATTAGGAAAGCTGAGAACCGCTGGTATAAGCAGGCCTTAGCAAATGCCTACATTACAGGAAGGATCACAAATGACTGTAATTGATACAAAGTTAAGTTTACATATTACTTAGCTCTACCTTTCGGAATAGCTAGAAACAGTGTTCTTTGCCAGCCTCAAAGGATTCTAAGCAACTGCTGGCTTCAGCAAATGGGTAGCTTAACTCCTATTCAATTTTTCTCAGTAGCAAAAAACAAATCCAAACAAAAAGCTAATTAAATAGAAAAGCTGCCGTATAGCTCACTTCCCAATTTTCGGGGCCATCCATTCAGCTTTAAGTACTCCTAACAGCTACCTTCTAAAAGGCAAGGATAATGGTAAAAAGGAAACTCAATGTTCCCGGCTCACAATGTTTCCATCTCTGCCCTGGTGGATGATGGAGCAATACAGATGATCTACATACGCCCTGACTACATGGTATTTGGCTGTTGCTGAAAACGAAGTTTTTTATTTATACCCCAGACATTCCAAAGTTCTCTAGGCCAAAGGTTGTATGGGGAAAGGGTCTCTCCTAGAACCCAAAATTTGAGAGAGTGATCCAGGCTGATGAATCTGATCATAACCCTGAATAAAAGCCAAGTAAAGGTTGATGCTGGTGGCCTAAATATTTGTTCCCCGGAGTAAGTTACTTAGTTGAAACGTTGGCTTAAAAAATCGCATTTCTTGCTCCAGAGTAATATAAGCACTTTAGATTTTCTGAGCGTTTACCATCTAAGTACAAATGGACATATTGGCTGGAAATGGGTCCTCTTTTCAGAGCTGATGTTCTTTGATACGTTTTGGTGTATATTTGGGGAAATATTTGTAATTTTAAACTACATGACAAACTTTAACAACTTCATATCTGAAGTAGCAAACACCATTAGGACCAGGCTGGTTTCTCACCAGCAGCAAAGAATACAGTCAGGGTGCAGCAAAGAAACAGCATGGGGCTGGGGAGGTGGCTCAGTGGTTAGGGGCATTGGCTGGGCTTCAAGAGGACGAGGGTTCAATCTCTAATTCCAGTTCCAAGGGACTGGACACTCTCTCCTAACTTCAGTGAGCATCAGGCATGCACACAGTACACAGACATACATGCAGGCAAAACATTCACACACATAAAGTAAAATAAGTTTAAATTTTTTTTTAAGAAACAGAACACGTTATACTTGTGTGTGTGTGTGTGTGTGTGTGTGTGCGCGCGCGCGCACACACACACACACACACACTATTTAGCCAAGAGTGGTCATTTTGAGGTTTTAAATCTATCTTACAGTTAAGAGCTAACTCAAGCCCCATCAAATCCCCTGCTTTCTAAATTGTGCCCCACGCTGCTATTTAAAATCTACCCTGTAGATTGCACCGTCAGCCATGCATACTCCCCAGCCTCCCCGTGAGTTGAAGCTGGCTTTTCTGTGACTACCGTAACTATTTACACTTAGATGGCCACAGTCCTTTCTAATTCTTGGCTCCAATCTGAGGAAACTTACTCAGGAAGGAGCTTGGAAAATACTTCCCTAAGTCATCCAAGAGGGTGGAGACCAAAACACAGCCACTTCAGCCTTCAAAGGCACGGTAGCTGGCTGGGAAGAACTTTTTCCTAAGTCCAAAGACAAAACCCAAAGAAGAGACAATTTTTCCCAAAACTTTAGAAGAGGAAATATTAGTGTAGATGCATCTAGAGTCTTCAATCAGTGTGTTTGTCTTAAGGGGCTACCCTTTCCCATGCCTTCCCTCTAAATACCTTTCCTGCCACAGACCAACTGGAGACAACCAACACTGAAGGGGGCAAAGTTCAGAAAAACCCACACTGAACTCGAGAAAACAGACTCCATGCCAAGAAAGCAAAAACTTAAGAAACACAAAAGAATCGACTCGACTCACAGGGGAAAAAAAAATGCCTGGAGAGTCCTCTCAGGGAAATTCCTGTTCTCCCCAGGAAAGGGCATGATGTCCCTGAGCACAAAGATTGTGTTTCCTCCAGCAAATTCTCACCATTTTTAAAACATCAGGATGTCCAGAAAGTGTGCCATGCTTTTAGGATATCTCCCTTCATCCTCTGTTTTGAAAGCTGCTGTCTCTATTTCGTGTGAATCCCCAGGAATGAAAATGCAAGATGTTTTTCACTGATGGTCCGTTACATAAGGGACTGTACAAAGTGCTTTGAAGACATTCTGTCCTTCAGCCTGCACACAAGTTCCTGTAGGTTGGTAGTATCTATCACCTTAAAAAACTAAATAAATAAACTGAGCCTCCTAGAAATCAAGAGAACATCTTAACGATTAGGAGATCCAGTATCCAAGTCATTGGTCTCACTCTACACTGTTTTCGCTATGAGTGAATACGGATTTGCTGTGTGGGTAAAGGCACTTGCTTGCCACCAAGCCTGATCACCCAAGTGTGGTTCCAGAGACCCACATGGTAGAAGAAGAGAACTTGTAAAAGTTGTCCTTTGACCTCCATGGGCGCACCATGGCATATGCATCCAGACACACATACAAAGTGCAGTTTAATTTTTTTCTAAAAGAAAATTGACTTTCACATTGTAAAACTTGGTTTATTGCACGGTATTTGGACTAGAAAAGCAATGCATGGTTCATAATGTCCACTGAAACTGCATCTGCAAATGACAGAGACCCAGATCTCAAGCAATACTCAAAAAAGTGCCTGGGAAATGGGTGTGTAAATGTTGAAGGATTCAGCTGAAGAAATGAGATGGGTTAAGAAGCCAGAGCGTGGATATGTTAACCTTTGGTTTTATTCAAGAAGGATAATTAGAGCAAGACTCTCATTGGATCTGCTGATCTGCAAATATAATCACACTTACTTATAGAAATACGATCAACTATTTCTCATTATTGAATTTTGACTGAACCTGTACTCAGTTTTTCCATATATACCATGTATAAATACACAAGCCATATAGTTACATATGGTATAAGCATATATGATGTCATATTATAATGCATGAGAGTTATATGCCTCTCCAGTTATCTAATATTTGCTTACTATATCTTCAGCAACCCAAAACCTTCCAGGGAAATGGTAGGTCAACGTTCTTTATGCACTTAAAATAAACATGCCAGAAAGCATGGACTCAGAGTGCAGTCATCCACACTGAAAACTTGCTACCTTTTATTTCATGTATCATTTTTCATGAGCTTGGCATTGGTAATATGTTAGATCCTCACTCCACTAGTGATAAGAAGTAACTAGAAATGAAATATTCGGTGAAGCATGATTAATAAAAACTCAGAGATAGATATTGGGGTTCAAACTGAAGACCAGAAAAGCAAAGCAGCCAACCACTGGCTCTTGCCTCTACCTCAGTCTGAAAATGGTGATCCTGCCTCCAGGAAACCTCAGAATGAGACCATGTGTGAGAGCTGTCTCCTCCCATTTTATAATCCTCTCTAGGGCTGGGATTAAAATCATGTACCAACCACTACCACCCCATTACTATGGCAAACTAGTGTGGCTACTGGGATTAAATGTGTGTGCCACCACCGCCTGGTTTGTAAGGCTGATCAGTGTGGGTGTTTTACTCTTTGAACTTCAGGCAAGCTTTATTTGTGACAATACAAATGAAATGTCTCTACATTTCCCCTTTCTGTCTAAAATAAAAAAAGAAGGCTATAATATAACAAAAACTATATTCAACAAGTACAATAACTATATACAATATATACAGGCAATAAATACATCAACAATGTCTAGTCCATTTGCATTTGACAAATTCCAAGAAAAATATTCCATATCTATCCTATCTTGGTGATTCCAAAGTCTTGTACCTAATTTACTTTCTATCATAACTTGCTTCCTGCATCTGGTAAACAATGAAAACTATAACTATCTAGTCTTCAACTACCTCAGAGACCCAAGAAAGAAATAATATTAACTGAGCAAACAGGAAGTGCAAGCAAGTGACTTCCAAAAAATGTGAGTAATGACAGAAACAGCTGGCTGCCTGGACAGTCACCCAAAGTTCCTCTGCAGCATTGGGGCATCTCCGTTTTGGGGGAATGTGTGCATAGTTTTCCAGGCTACTTCCTGTTGGTTGGAGGTGCTGATAATCTTGTGGGAACCCAAAGAAAATTTAGGATTATGGTCAAATCCTGACTGGAGTATTCTTTAAGGCTAGATCAACTCGGCCAGCAGTCTTGAAGTTGTTCTGGATGTAGAACTCAGAGGAAACTGCAACAGAGGTGCTCAAAAACATTGAAACATCTGGGCCATCCACTCCTATCAGAGATTTCTTCAGGGGGTCTTCCTTGATCAAACCTTATTTTTCTTAACCCAGAATGAATCCACAGCCTCTCACTTCTTGTGGAAGCAAAAGCAAAACCTCTTCTCCAAAGTAACATATGGTTTGCTTAAATTTTGAAGTCAAGGCATTTTCAAAATACATAGGTTGGATTAATCCATTGGCATTTATATCTTTGGTTGTGTGCCCAGCCTTTAACAGCTGAGCCATCTCTCCAGCCCATTCAGCAGCATTTATAATCAAATGTGTTTTAGCAGCTTTGCTCCTTCCTCAGCAGTCAAACAAGTCAAAGTCAACACAATAACATACAGTATCCAGATTCTCTGTGTATTTTCCATCTTTACATGGAAGTTAAATTGGGGTGGATGGGAGCTAGGAGTGCTAGTTTTTCTCCCAAACCCAGGTGGTTAGGTTTGGGTCCAGTCTGGCCTGAAAAAAAAAAAAAAAAAAAAAAAAAAAAAAAAAAAAAAAAATCAAGCAAATGGCTTTTTTTCATGAATTATATCCCAAATTTTGGATGGCAAATGTAGCATGAATAATAAAAACTTAGAGACAGATATTGGGGTTCAAACTGAAGAGCAGAAAAGCAAAGCAGACAGCCACTGGCTCTTACCTTGACCTCAGTCCAAAAATGGTGATCCTACTTCCAGGAATCTCAGAGTGAGACTGAGAGCTGTCTCCTCCTGTCTAACAGTCCTCTCTAGTTCTAGGATTAAGGGTGTGCACCACTACTGTGTGGTTTTTATGGCAAGTTAGTGTGGCTACTGGGGTTAAAGCTGTGTGTCATTGGCTCCTGGGATTAAAGGTGTGTGTATCATTGTGGCTACTGGGATTACAGATGTGTGCCGTTGCTTCCTGGTCTGGAAGGCTTGCCAGTGTGGCTGTTTTACTTTTCTGATCTTCAGGCAAGCTTTATTTATTAAAATGAAATGCCACTACAATTGGGGGCTGGAGAGATGGCTCAGAAGTTAAAAGTTTGTGCCATTCTTGCAGAAAACCTGAGTTCAGTTACCAGCACCCACACTGGGCAGCTCACAGCCATCTGTAACTCCAAGGAGATCAGACACCTCTGGCCTCTATAACTACCTGCGTACAGACAGGCATTTTTTTTCTTTAAATCTTTTTTTTTTTTTAAAGAAAGGGAATATTGCTGGAGACAATATTTCCTGTCAACTGATGTGACAGCTGACAGCAAATAGTAAAACAATAGAAAAGATATTCAGGCTGGGGAGACCCCTCAGATGTTAAAGGCTACGATCAGAATCAAAACATCAACACGATATTCGCACACAAAGCGCCTCCTTATGGTTCTGAACTCCATCCTCTGAGGCTTCCTTTTGGAATCTTAGAATTCAGAGACCTGTCCTGCTGCGCTGGAATCCCCTCCACAAAAATTCCTGGTAGTTATTGCCACGTGACTCTGCCATACACTGGAACCATAGTGACTTCCCCCCAAGTTCCGGTTCCTGGGGGAACCAGGCCTTGCCACCACGCTTCACTGTGCTGCTGACCGTCTTCATCCTCAGACGAACCTGTGTACAGACAGCACTGCACAGCTAGCTTGTCAGAACATTTGATCATCAGCATTGAAGGCTGACTGGACAGGCTGGCAACACAAGCACTATACGGCCGCCTGTGACTAATCTGTTTTTAGGACAATACTGAGAAGCGGCACCACTTCTAAACGGAAAGGGAAACGGACTGACCTCTCTGAGTGTATTCTCTACCTGTGACGCGATGAAAGGTTTATGTAAGCAGCCTTGAACATCATGTATAGCCCCAGCCCCCCATGTGAAACAGGATGCTCTTGATGACAAGCAGAAAGAAGCAATAGCAAGGCAAGCATCTCTATACTGCCTTTGCAGCCCACTCGGTGTGGACCTGAGTCCTGGCTCCTTCAGCCCCTCTGTGCTTTCTGCCTCACTTGCAAAGTGGGCACAGTGAGCTGCACCCCCTGACTATTAGAGGAAAACAAAGCATCACAAGAGGCCCTTGGTACAGCACTGCTCCTCATCCTCCTGAGGCCCTTGTGCTGGAAGAGATGCATCCGTTTCTACTTCTTCCAAACAAATAACCCCAAGCTTCATTTTCCTCTCTGTGTCTTGCCTCTCATTTGTAAAATTATTGTATTGGGATAAACAACCTTCGAACTCTAGCCTGCTCTGACCTTCTAACACTCTGTCCATGTACTGACACTGCCCTCTTATTCTCTGGGAATGGAAATATGAAGAAAGTCTGTGTTAAGCAAACACAGTTCTCTTCAAATTCTACAAAGTAAAACCTGACCTGATCTTGCTACACTGTCATAACTTCCTCAGAGGACCCTAATCGACATGTGGTCTTTCATTTATCTTAATCTGTAAAACTTTTGCTGTGTGTTTTCCTTCCTTCAAGCCTCCTCTGAGCTTCTCTCCTCTGTTTCAGGTTTCTGTATCACTTTCCTTACTCACATATTTATGATTTTAACAATGAATTATACTTTAGTATGTAGAATGAGTGAGTTTCAGTCTTAGTATTAAATCAAAATATTCTTACCCCTGTATGATGTAGAATTTTATTTTATGGCAACAGGGTTCCAGGCATTAAGTATGTTCAAGATTAGTCTGGAACTCAGAGAAGGGGGTGGGAATTGTTCTATGGAGCCCACATTCATGGTTTTCTCCTACAGAACCTAGAGGCTTGGCACTCAGGATAACCTGCACGGAACCTGCCGGAATGATGGCGAGACATATTCTGCCAGATTTTTGCAGACTCTATCATGAGAACCTTCTACCAGATTCTGCCTGGCCCACCCAGTCCTTTACCATCACAGCCTCAAGACAAGTCATGCAGCCATCTTGAGTACCAGATTCCTAACTCCCTCAACCAACTGCCCACCCAAGAATTCCAAATCTTTAAAATGGTTCCAAGCCAGAAGTCCAAGGAAGCTCTCCCTGATATAAGCCAGGGCATCTGATTTTGTTTCATTGCATCCTTTGGAACAGAACTTCCCAAGAAATACTCTGCAAATATAGGTCCATGAAGGTAAACACTCCTTGCGATGTAGAAGTAAAACACAATATAGTTACATAAACTTGTGGAGCTTTGTGCTAAGCAAAATAAAACAAGTTCCCCAGGGCTCTCAAGATGCTGCTATATCTTGTGAATTAATACTTCCAGGCTCCTTTAATTGGAATCTAATAATTTTCTCCAAAGCACATCTATAAAAATTCAGAATACTAACACCAGCCACTCCAGTGGCTGCCATTTAAGGTGAAGGATGCGTCCCACCCTCATTGACATTCATCCCGGTGACGTGAGCTGCTTTGGTCAATAGAATATTAGAGAACGTGATCGAAGCCAAGGCCTCGAATATTTTTGTATAAATTAGCTTATCTTTTGACTTCTGTCTTTCCCATGGGAACTCATCCTTAACTACTTGTTTTAGAATAATGGAAAACACATGGAGGAGACTTGAACCCAGCCAGTAGCATAAAACTAAGCCTGGGTGACCCACGAACTTGAAGGAGCCACCCAAGGAGCTTAGCCTAAATGAGGCCTCCTGTTTCTTTCATTACTTTTCTCTACTTCTTTAACAGGGCAGAACCCAGCCTGCCTCCAGCTTCTCAGGAGATGAGGGTAGAGTTTCTTTCCACACTCCTGTTCATTGTCCATTGACTAATTTTTTCAGCTATATAACTAAAGCATGGCATATTAATTTTACAGACTAAAAGACGTCAAAACAAGGGAAGATGTATTTGGCTCAATGTTCCATAAGATTCTCCCCATGGTTGCTTGACCCTCTACATGATATGGGATTCCCCTCTGGATGCTGTGCATGTTTTACCATTGGTTAATAAAAAATCTGCTTTGGGCCTATGGCAGGGTAGAATAAAGCCAGGTGGGAAATAGGAACAGAGACATAGAGAGAAAGCAGGCAGGGTCAAGTAGCTGCCGAAGGAGACAGAACCTTACTGGTAGGCCACAGCCTTGTGGTGATTCACGGATTAATAGAAATAGGTTAATTTAAGATGTAAGAGCTAGCTAGAAATATGCATAAGCTATTGGCCAAACAGTGTTATAATTAACATAGTTTCTGTGTTATTATTTGTGTCTGGGTGGCCAGGAAACTAACGAGCAGTCTCTGCCTACATATACACATGGACTGAACAACATCATGGAAGCAGAAGCTTCAGACAGAGTCAGTTGTCTCCCTGCGGATGGACAGGAAGCAGAGAGGGAAAATAAGGGAAGGGACCAGGACAAGGTATAGCCAAGGCCATGCCTCTAGTAACCTACTTCGTCCTTCTGTGCCCTACCTCCTAAAAGTCCCAGAACCTCCCCACATCGCTGGGGGCTCTGCTTTCACACCTCAAACATCACAGAAAAATTTGCTAGCACGCTCCAAATCTAGCTTCAGCTTCCACCCCTTCTGTTCATTTCTGTCTTTCGTGGTTAATATGTTTGACTGAGGTGGGTGTAAGTTTTTGGATTTTAGTGAACTTCCCTCATTATGTACCCAGGAAGACCAAGTTTGTTTTCTTTTTTAAAAAACAATCTTTTTTTATTTTACATGCCAATCCCAGTTCCCCCTCTCTCCCTTCCACCTGCTCCCCCACCTTCTCCCCCCCCCATTCACTCCTCAGAGAGGGTAAAACCTCCCATCTGGAGTCAACAAAGTCTGTCACAGCACGTCGAGGCAGGACCAGGCCCTCCTCCCTGCATCTCAGCCGAGCCAGGTATCCCTATGTTCGTTTCTATTTAAACTTCCACCAGACATAGTGGACCACATCCGTGAGGGAGAGCTCACTGGCTACAACAGGAGGATTGCTAGTTCAAGAACAAATAACAAAAGAAAAACTAAACTTCCAAGCTGAACTCTAGCAAATCATCGTAAGAATAGACTTGTGTGGCTTCCTAATCTCTCTCTGAGCTACTGTTGAGAATGACCCTAGCCAGAACTAAGTTCATCTCCATGAAAAGCAGTTTGGCAAAAATGAGTTCTGGGACCCTTCAAATCCCCTCTTCCTACAAGCCCGCCATTATTTTCTAGTGTTCAGCAGAATTGGGGCAGCCTTTAGGACTGGGCATACTTTCATCTTCCCTTGCAAGCCTCGGATTAATTGCTCTGTGCAAGAGTTCTAGTTTGTGAACTGGAATGGGTGGGCCTACCACCCAGACAAATTGGGACTTTCAGGGCTAGTAACTTCCAGTGATGCCAAGGGCCAGGTCTCCTGAATCCTGCCATTGGTACTTTTCTTCTTCAAATCTCTGTTCTCCCTCTGATAT
>NW_026067908.1:10483204-10503106 GCF_014885135.2 Alexandromys fortis
CTGTATATATATATATATGTGTGTGTGTGTGTGTGTGTGTGTGTGTGTATACATATATATATGTATATATACATATATATATATATATAATCTTCCAGCCTGGCTATACTCTGTTAAGCCATTGACCAAGAGCAGCTTCTTTATTAACCAATAAAAGCAACGCATATACAGAAGGACTTCCCACACCAGGGAAGAACAATGTAAGGAATCTTCCTTGAGTAGCTAAATGCAATCTGGGAAGATTTTGATTCCAAAGAAAAATCATGGTGTTTCTTGCAAACAAACAAACAGTCAATCACAGGAAGCAGAGAGAGCAAACTAGAAATGGTATGAGTCTTTAAACTCTCAAAGACCACCCCCAGTGACATACTTCCTCCAGTAAAGCCACATCACCTGGACAGTGCCACCAGCTAGCGTCCGAGTATTCAAACATCTCCACCTATGGGAGGCATTCTCATTCACACCACCGGTGAGAATCATGAGAGAGGAAAACACCCACCATTGACCAACACATGCAAACGCACGCATGCATACCTACACACATGCACAAGACAAAAGATAGAAATGGAGAAACAAGAAAGGGGTCAAGGTTGTGGGGGATCTTAAGGGAAGGTGTGTCTTTTGCTTCTGCTCTGTCTTCACATGCTCGCTGTTGCCATCTTTCTCTGGAATCTAGTATAGTGTGAATGGCTGTGGGAAGATACCACTGTAATACAGTGTGTTTATCTCATGGAAACATCTTGTTCTACCGCACAATTTTACTATTATAAAGATGATTTCTTCCTAGGCTGTACTGTCTAATTGATAACGATATTGTTAATTTATAGAGAGTTTTGATGAATAAAAACAAACACAAGGAAATGTTATACAGCTAGGACCCATGAGTTTCACCTAAGAGCTACATAGATTGCAGCCCAAGTTAATGACCAAGAAAAACAGCTGAGTCCCAGGAGCCAGGCTGGTTCAACTTCTTTTAATCTTAATGCTAAAAGACCCTGTCACAGGTTTTGGTGTGCATCATTAGCTGAAACAAAGCCTCATAACAATTTCTAGTTAGATCAGATGTCTTGGTAATAGCTTTAAGGTGAAAAAACCAAGAAGACAATCTGAAATTTTAAAAAGGCACACAGTTACCCAGCATTGGTGGTGCATGGAGATCTCCATGAGTTCAAGGTCAGCCTGGTCTATAAAAGCTAGTTCCAGGACAGCCAGAGCTACACAGAGAAACCTTGCCTTGTGCTGGGGAAAAAAAAAAACACAAACACATGGTTGAGTGAGGTCAGAAAACAAGAACAAAGCCTCCCATCATTAGCTGATGTACTTTCTTACTAGGACTAGATGATGACCAAAGGTGATGATTAATTCCTTATACCCATTTCTGCCCTCGATCTCCTGATATTAAAAAAACTATTGAGGAGTTGGTATGCACCCTAAAGTTCTAAAGCAGAGCCGATTCTTTTTCATATATAAAAGTTTAGATTTGCAAGTCCTTTAAGATTCCTTGAAAGATGACCTTTCAAGACAAGTAATTGGTCCTTCCTTTGTAACTACAAAACAGAGTCTGCCAGTAAAAGACTGGACTGAGAAGAGTATCTTGCTTGCCCACATGGTTAATCTATAACAAGTTGCTTGGGTATGAACGTACGTGGGTTCTTGGAATAATTTGTTTTTCACCTGTAATGCGTAAAATGTTTAATCATGTAGGGATGTGGAAAACATGCTGTGGTTTACTGGTATTCATTGCAATCATTCACTTGAAAAACAGAATGTAGCCACCTTGTCAATTTTATATTGCTGCAAAGATTTCATTGGGGTACACAAGAGAAGAATAAAGAAGGAAACCATCAAGAGGGTGAACGTCTTTTTCCCTAACACCCTTGGATAGGAAAGCCTAGTACACTGGCTCCGCTGACTCTGGGGATCCCTTCTGAGCCCTGCTGCTGGAGGCTGCCCCCACTCCAGGCCGTGACAGAAGGAATTGTGGGGGAGAGGTCTGAGTGGGAAGAAGAATGAAGAGTTGAGCAGAAAAGGGGACAGCTAGAGGGCTAAAACTAAGATAATTGCAAAAGCCATACAGATGGATACCAGCTGTTTTTACAAGACACACACACACTTCATACACACCTTATACAGGAGATAATTTTCTTCTCCCAGAGGTCATGGGTTGCCAAATAAAAAGCCCAGTGCCAGACACCTCCCCTCAAGTTGTTGGTCAGTAGTATCCTGGAAACCCCCAAAACAATACAATATACTCTGTTATCATTGGTCATGGTTACCTAGCAGAACTTGATGCTAAGACCCTATTACTTAAGACACCATATGCTTTGATGACAGGACACAGGAAATAAACAAATCTGGTGCTAACTGGAAACCTTGCTCCCTGCTGTCTAGCTTTCCCAGCACCAAAGGATACTACACAGAAAGCTGGAGGTGAAAAGTCAGCCGCAGCCTTACACAGTCATGAACCCTGCAAGTCACAATAGTGACTAGCCTGGCAAAGTAAGCCTGTGGTGCAATAGTGACAAGGATGCTATTGGGGTAACCAAATGCCTTCTCGGTGTATTTGAGGTCCACTCCAAAGGAGGAAGTACATGCCTGGTATTGTAAATCAGGCTAAGAGCCCATGGGTAGGTGGATCAGAAGCCTGGGGGGAGGGGCTACTACTATTAGTTTGCTAAGCGGACATAGTATCAAAAGACCTTCTAAATACAATCCTCTGTACCTATAGATTAGCACTACAGTTTCACCATCAGCCCTCATGAAGTCTTTGTGCAGCAGACAGCAGTTATGTAAAAACTCAACAAGTCATCAATAGAGATCGATTGATGAGAACTGTGAATGAGAGCTGTGAGCTGATGAGAATTCTGTCTCAATCAAAGAGAATAAGTGTCAGTGGAAATTCAGCCACAAATGGGACCTTTGGACCACACCCATCTCCTGAGGCTCAGGAGCATCATGAAAAAAGAAATGAAAAGATTATAAGATCCAGAGGTTTGGAAGGCCTGGGATAAAAGAGTGTCTTCTGGACAGGACAGGACTGCAACACACATGACTTCACGGGAACTGTCATTGATTGCATAAGACCCTTACAATGGCAAGCCAGGCAACATTCCAGCAGAAGTGGGAGAGGGGCTCAGATGCTTCCAATCTTTTAACTGAGGAACTAGTGACAGTTGATGGTTGCTAGAAGAGAGAGAGAGAGAGAGAGAGAGAGAGAGAGAGAGAGAGAGAGAGAGAGAGAGAGAGAGAGAGAGAGAGAGAGAGAGAGAGAGAGAGAGAGAGAGAGAGAGAGAGAGAGAGTCAGTTTCCTTTAAGGGGGGGGAGCTTTTTTTAAAGGTGTAGTCCCAGGTAGATTACCCATGCATCAATGGATGGCTCTACACCCGTGCATATATGGGCTGCACAAGTCAGAATCAGTGTGTCTAAAAGACAAAATTCAATTAGGAAGGTAAGAGAGGTCATGAAGTTGAGGGTAGGTTAAAAGCTAAGACAGAGATCTGGGAGGTCCCGGAGGAATGAAGGTGGCTAGGATTGAGCTTCCCAATGAATTAATTTAAAATATTATACAGAAAGTACAAACATCTGCTCAGTCTTAGAAACATAAAATAGTAGCACATTGGCCGAAGGTTAGTAAAAAGCTCCAGATATGCTAACTTACAATCCAGGAGACAGTTCAATGATTCCGCTACGTCACCATCAGATGTACAGAGCATTAGGTCAGTGGCAGCTTAAAATAAAGACAAAAGCCCAAGGAAAACACAATGTGTGGCTGTCAGTTCCCACAAATGAGAGCAAAGGCTGATCTCTCTTCCCAGTGACCAGCAGCAACAGCTTAAGGATACTAATGACATCACCAACCTACAGGTGACAACAAACAAGAAGGATTAAAACACCGAGTGACAAAATCAAGATCCGTCCGGAACATTTCAGCTAAAGGTTTACTATGATGAAATTTGTCATGGCTATTTCAAGTTCTCATCCTTATATCCAAAACCCACATTTATAAATATGGAGTAAGGAAAGTATGGCCTGAGAGCAGTTATGCAGATATGTCTTCCTTCGAATCAAAGAACAATGATGCCATTGTTGAGCATATCACTGCACACAGTGTAAATGTTCCCTAGCAATCTTCATAGTTCAGAAAGGGAGGTTATTGGCATCTCCACTGTAAAGATGAGGAAATAGGGAATTTGAAACTTTAAGTAAAATGCCTAGAGTCCAAAACCTTATCAGTATTGAAACCTGGGGTTGAACCTATCTAAAGCCATATCCTAACCAATATGTTGCTACCTTATTTAAAAATAATAGTATCAATAAAAGACCTAAAGACATTCTTTGGAATGCACATGTCTCAACTGGATTACTGCATTCCGTTTTCTGGAAGTTCATTCCTTCGTTAGGTAGAAATAAAGAGAAAGTAGGTGACAGATTCAATAGATAGGTGAATGGATGGAAAGATAGATAGATGATAGATAGATAGATAGATAGATAGATAGATAGATAGATAGATAGTACATGGACAGACAGATGGAGAGACAGACAGATAGATGAAAGACAGATGGAAGGATGGATAGATGATGGATGGATGGACAGGTGATAGATAGACAAACAGACACAGACAAGATTTTTCAAAGGCATAGACACAGCATATTCTGAGAGGGCTAGCAAGCATGTCCCATGAGATACGAATAAAGAAACAAAGAACTCATTGCAGTATCAGGAAACAGGCTTACATGTTGAGTTTAGCCAAAATGGCTCTCTCGTGTTAGTTTTGTGACCTTTTGCATCAGCTTGTCACCTGTAAAGTATGCATGACAGTCACTTCTCAGCATTGCTGCTTGGAAGCATTAGAAACGATGAATATGAAGTCTCTTGGCACAGCCCTGGAACATGGAAAGTGGTCCAGATACTAATATCACCGCCCTTTGTGGAGATAAAGAGCAAGGACCCTGTCTTCGTATGGGGCAAGCACTCAAAATGGCAGGTGTCAGAGAACCTGCCTCCAAGTGAGCATCCATCCTGAGAGGCATTTAGCCAGAATTATGAAGGTGCAATAAGCAAAACTCACACCAAGTCCTTTCAAAGATGAGGTTCTATAGAACAGGTGTGTTTTCTCTTACCTGCAGAATGATGTCACCAGCAAGCAAGGTCCTCACTTCCAGTTGCAGTGAAGGGAAGACAGGTTGCAGGTCACTTTCAATCTTCTTGGCTTCAGTGGCATACCCCTTTTTGATTAATTCATGAAAAAAAAAAAGGACTAGGGGCTAGAGAGATGGTTCAGTGGTTAAGAGCATTGCCTGCTCTTCCAAAGGTCCTGAGTTCAATTCCCGGCAACCACATGGTGGCTCACAACCATCTGTAATGAGGTCTGGTGCCCTCTTCTGGCCTGTAGACATACACACAGACAGAATATTGTATACATAATAAATAAATAAATAAATGAATAAATAAATAAATAAATAAATAAATAAGAAAAAGAAAAAGAAGGACTATTTGTAATCTCAGGATCGGGAGAACCTTCATTTAGGAGAGCAAGCCCGAAGGAAACGTGACTTTGGCATCAATTAGGCTTTTTTAAAAAGAAGGCAGGAAAAGAAAATTAATGCATTCTTTTTTACTTGTAGAAATAGCTAAAAGACTAGAGGAATAGAGTTAGTTGAACAGGTTAAAAACAGATATAAAAAGGCTGCAGTTGACATGACTCAGTCTCTCAAATAATGGTAGCTTGTGATTTTCCACGTGGGGTCTGGGCGGTGTGGTTCTATAGCCTCACACTAGCGCACCACTGGGGGAATGATTTTAGCCATGCCTTTTTCCTTAATGAAAATGTTGTGAGGACCTGAGCTGCTCTTTGCCTTGTCATTTGAACTATATTTCATCACAGCCCGTTTTACTATGTTTGGAAATTCATCTGGGATGATGAAAAAGCCAAATTACAAACTGGCCTCCAGCCTTGGGGAAATAACTTGGGTATTTTGTTTACAGGCCAGGGGCATGAAATCTGCCCCTTTGAAGCCTTCCTCTTGACATATTTCTGGCCAGGCTACACGGAGGAAGTAGATGTTTGAAGTGCAGGGGATGTTGTGTTTCTCGTCCGGGCTTTGGAAAGATGTCACAATATGAAACTGATTAAAGCGGAGGCACATGGTGCTCCTCCTGCCTGAAGACCTCCTCCCCTCAACCCTGGACAGAATACTCTCCATATATCCGTAGGTCCCTGTTCAAAGCTGTCAGTCCCTTACCAAGCTGTCCCCACTAGCCCTCTGGTCTGCAGCCCCAACCACGCCCACATTCCATGCCTTTACCGCACTGGCCCCTCAAGTCTCCTGCATCCCCACATGATTTCCGATTATGTATTTATCTGAGTGGTTATTATTCGCCTCTCTCCCCAGATGAATATAAGATGTCATTTGATAATGTTTTCCACTATATCCTAACACTTAGCACAGTGTTGGCATGCTTAAAAAAATATTTATTGAATGAGTGGATCCATTCCAACTTTTTATGACATTAAACCACACAAAGACATAACTCATTGTCAACTTACCAAGAACTAAGCCTTCTCGGAAAGTTAAGAGGTCAGCCCAACCTCGCACCACGGCTCCATGTTCCCTCCTTTGGGCCCATTTTCTACTTTTAAAATATGCCACTGACATGGAGGCATATGCGCTTAATCCCAGCTCTAGGAAGCCAGAGGCTGGAGGATCTCTGTGAGTTCAAGGCCTGCCTGCTCCACATAAGGAGTTCCAGGATAGTCAGAACTAAATAGTGAGACCCTGTCTCAAAAACAACCAACAAAGCAAACCAATGTCCCCATAGAAAGTGTGTGTGTGTGTGTGTGTGTGTGTGTGTGTGTGTGTGTGAGTGAATCCTTGAAAACATGATTCTGTTTGTTCATCAAAATCGGGCAAAGGTCCTTTGGAAAAACAGATTGATGAGATCTTTCTTGACTGGCCACGTGGGCAGAAGTATTCATGCCAAAGGGCATGAGCGACACAAACAGTGATTAGTCCTCAGACCTAACACATTCCCCCGTACTACCAGGGACTACACTGTTTGCTGATAGTGTTTTTGGAAAAAGTAAAAATTTAACTCAAAGGGTGGACGTGTTTAGGTAATCATGATGGTTTCTGATAAGGCGGCCTGAGAGACTTGCTTCTGGTTTTTTCTATGCCCCGTCCCCACAATCCCTTACCACAAATTCATGAAGGCCAGCACTAAGTTTATTGCAACCCTCGGCTTACAGCAAGCACTCAGCAATTAATTCCGAGTGCCTAATGGAGCCCACCTCCCATCTGGTTTCTTCTGTAGGGAGACAGTTAAGAATAATCAACTAAGAAAGCTATACAGGGCCCGGTACGGGATAATGTTGCATGTGATTGAGATATGAATATTTAGCCACTCTACGTAGAGCCCCAACAACAGACAAAAACAAAACAACAACAACAAAAAATTCTACCCAAGTTTAGCTTAGTGAACCAGCCAGTGTATTGAGTTTACTTACAGAGCACAAGTGAGCATTTACCTACAGGAGCTTGAAAGATTGGAAGCCAAGTGCAGGATGGGTCACAATGAAAGCTGCCTTCCTGGAGCTCCCTGTGGGAGTTCTCATGAAATTGTTAGTGCTCATATAATCTTGGTGGGGGTGTGGGGGGGGGATGAATCTTGGAATTTTCAGGAACTTCCTAAAATCTGCAAGTTTCCTTTACTTCTTAAGTCTTAGGGAGCACCCCTCCAGGAGTGAATGCTTTCAATCTAGAGGAAGTAGCCACACAAGAGAAAACAATATGGAAACTGTAACCACTGGGTTGCTGGAGTCTAGAGAAAGATCTGAGCGTTGGCCATTCACTGTAGACCCAGATGAGACAGAATTCTTCTCCTAAGGGCTTTGCCAGGTGTTCACAGTAAATGCTGGAGAAAAATGTCCTCCCTCCTGTTTCCTTCAAGGAAGAGCAGAGAAGAAGGAAAGGAACAATTTAGAAACACACTTGGGGTCCTCTGTTCTTAACACGGTGTGCCTTCAAGGAAGGCCAGTGAACCAGCTAACCAGCTGGTGCCTAACCAGAACCTAACTGATCTAGAAGAAGGGAAATTCTAACTGGAGCCCCTTCTAGCCTTCCTGGTGCACCTAAAGGAGGAAAAGCTGAGACCCTTGAAGACTGTTCAAGTCCCAAGGTGTGGTCTCACTCAGAGACGTCACTAAAAGACCACAGAATGCCCCTCTCCCCTCTACCTAACGCCCCACACCACTAGAGCCCCATTTACAACAGTTCCTTCACCCAGCACATCATACCTAGCTACAAGAAAGAAAATAAAAAGTTGCTGCAGCCATGCGTGCCTGAAGTCCCAGCCAATTAGAAGGCGGAGGCAAAACTTGTGAGCTTAGGCCTAACCTAATCGACATAGCAAGATGAGAGGGGAATAAAAGAAGAGAGGAGAACAGGAGAGGGGAAGAAAACACACTAAGAGAAGAAAACCTAATTTTAAGGAAAACAGCAAAGCATCGGACAGGAAGAGCAGAGGTGGGGGAAGTTGGAAGACCTGACCTGACAGAGACTTGCAACAGCTGTGACTGACGTGTCAAAGGCTTTAACGGGTAAAGCAGACAGCAACCGAGAGCAAATGGGCAACTGAACAAGTAAGAAAAAAAAAACCAAAAGAAATGCAAGAAAGAAAAACCCGACTAGCCTAGACATAGACAACGCATCAGATAGGATGTTTGTAGACAAGGCTGATGACTCTGTCTTGCACCTCTCAGCAGAGACCTCCAAAGCCGAGAACACAAAGAGAAGAAAAATGGAGAAATCAGAAGAGAACACTCAAGAACTGTGGCAGATCTATAAAGATATTAACTTACGATGTGCCTAATAGAAATGTCTCGAGAAGGGGAGAATAGGTTTCTCAAAACTTATTTTCCTTATTTTTAGTTGACCTAGCATAACATCGTGTGCTAAAGAATAACAGCAAGAATGCACGAAGTTATGTATAGTTGGGTATCTCTTGTGTGTGCTTATGCGTGCTTAGCTATAACTAAAAGGAACGCTAGCCATGGCAGAAAGCAAGAGAAAGGAGTTTGGTTA
This sequence comes from Alexandromys fortis, assembly GCF_014885135.2. Classification (NCBI taxonomy): domain Eukaryota; kingdom Metazoa; phylum Chordata; class Mammalia; order Rodentia; family Cricetidae; genus Alexandromys; species Alexandromys fortis. Next base: position 10,492,285 of record NW_026067908.1, read on the forward strand.
TTTTGCTATTGCAAGACACTCACAGAACCCATGAAACTATGCAGATTTTTCTTAAAGTACAGTTGGGTTCATTGTAAACTTAAACTGCAAAATTCAGGGTAACCACTGAAAAAGCAAAAAAGAGGGAAAAGCGGTGGAGGGGAAGAGGAGGGAGAGACTGAGAAAGGAGGAAAATGGAATTACATAAGATGTTCAAAATGACAAAAGGTAGAAAAAGAGTGAAAACAAAACCTGGACCAAAGAACAAGGAGAAACCCCACAAGTCTGGCAGACATTGATCTATGACATCAGCAATCGCTCTGAATGCCAGTGGTCAGCAGAGAGCTGACTGGGGTGGCCAGATCACTTCCAACTCTATGTTAGGAAGCATGCATAGGTCAAGAAACAGGACATTCCAGTCTTCCTAGAGTCCCACTATATCCTCCTACTGTCCACCTCGGGAGACACCTCCCTGACGTCAAAGGACAGGGTTTGGCTTCTGGTTTTGGCAAGCCCTCGTTTTGGACCTAGCTTCTTTCACAGCACATTATGTTCCTGCGCATCATGTAGATCTCTCAGAGACAAAATGGCTGCCAGATGGTCAACAGCACAGACATCCTCACAAACCTAGGGACACACTGACCCAGGGTAGACTGTGATGTCTGAAGCTGGGCCCACCAGAGGGAGTGGCTTTCTGGAACCAAACAGCACCCTGCGAGGTTTAAGAGACACTCAGCATCCGGTTTGCATCCTCACCAGCACAATAAGATGGACAGATAAAATTTGCAGTTAATCCTGATGTGCGTTAGTTTATAACCACTGAATTTTCCCCAATCCTCTGTTTCTTCCAAAAAACACACAGCTCACTTTGGGTTGTGGGAGACCAGTGTACCCTCCTGGCTCACTATCCAGCTGTGGTTTTGTGATGATTTGTTGCAGTGATATTTTGTTTGTGTTTTAACAAATAAAGCTTGCCTGAAGATCAGAGTGCAGAGCTAAACCAGCCAGGGAGTGGTGGAACACACCTTTAATCCCAGGACTAGGGCGACAGAGGTGGAGGGATCTCTATTAGTTCAAGGCCATCCTGGACTCACACAAAGGTGATCCTGGCAGTTGGGATCCCATGCCTTTAATCCTAGCACTAGGGAGGAGTGATATGGCTGGGCAGAGAGACGAATATAAGGTGGGAGGAGACAGGAGCTCAGGGCAATCTGAGGTTTGGTGGAGACAGTTGGAATCTGGAAATGAGGTCTGAGGACAGGATTGCCCCTTTGGTCTGAGCATTGGTAGAGGTAAAAGAATTCTCTAGTGACTGTTCTCTCTGCTTCTCTAATCTTCAGCATTAATCCATATATCTGACTCTGTGTTCTTATTATTAAGACCAATTAGAATTTGTGTTACAATTTGCAAACGTTGAGTCTGTTCTGTACTAGAATAGACTTTTTATTTAACTTTGTGATCTGTGTGTGTGTGTGTGTGTGTGTGTGTTAGGGGGTGTACACAGGTGCACATGCATTTGTATGTATATGTGTGTGGAAGCCAGAGGTCAACCATGGGTGTTGTTTGGAAGACGACTGCCCATTTTACCAACTTATTGTTGTTGCTTTGAGATAAGATCTCCCACTGGAACCTGAGGCTCTCCCATTAAAGGATTAAACTCAGCTGGCTGACTAGAGAGCCCCAGGATCCCCCTATTCCCACCTCTATGGCCACCGATAGGAGGAAATGGAGCTGCTGATCTGACTGGAAACCATTTTGGTAGGTTTTCTCTCCTCCCCTTCATCCCCATCCTCAGCCCCTATCTCCCCCTCCCTACCTAACCCCACCTCTCCCACTCATACCCCCAACCCCGGTGAACTGGATCTTCTCTGTTGGGCCCTTACCTTCACCTCATTTGACTCCCAGCTATTCTCACTTCCCCAAGGAAGTTTATAGGCTCACGCGGCAGATCCCACCACATCAGGGGGCTATGGGTATAACAGGCGCACCTCAACTAGATGTACCCTTTCTTTCCATTGCTTCCACGTCTTGGGTCCTGCATTCCTTCCTTGGAATACAGGACTCCCTGTCTATTCCCTGTTGCCCAGGAATCAGGCATAGCCTGGCTGTAGGTCTACGGTAGACTACTCATCAACTACATGACATGAAACATCCCTTCGCCTGAGACCTAAAGAAGGGACGTCTATTCCATCTCATCAGAGCCTACCATGCCGCTGTCTGTCAATCGACGGCATCAATAACTCCCCTACTGAGTTGCTTACCCCAAAGGCAATTCACTCCAGTGTCTGTCTCCCTTGAACCCCCAAACCTAAAATCTTTGATTAACATAAACAAGTGTGGGCACAGACAGCAAAGCCCCAAGTGGCACAGGGTCAGTTCCTAGGGTCGCCATGGCAACAGCGGTCCCACAGCATCCACACTTGTGCAGTCTCGTTGCTTTTTCCACCTCACTCTCAACCCCTTCTGTCAAACCAGATGCCAACACCTCTGCCTCTGTGCTCCACGCCAGACCCAAGAAGTTATTGCTGAAGGCGTGGTACAGCCAGCTTAACTGTTAGGACAGAGCTCCTGTTATTTTGTCCATCCAGCATTCGTTGCCAACCTTACTGGAAGCTGGTTCCCACAAGAACGCACCTCGTTCCACTCGCTACTGGCTAAATTTATCTGCATGGAATTTAACAACATGGAATTATTAATTAGGGACCAAGCTATTTCCTGAGCACTTTTAACACAACCGTGATTCTTTTTTTTTCTGACTCTGATTCACTCTCGCTGCTGAGCAAAGTGCATTCATTTATGGTTTCAGGTGTTTGCCGTGCTCTTTTCTTTCTTTCAAAGACAGATTTGGAAGAGCAATTTTGGGGAGAGTGATTTTCCCCCTCTCTTTACAGAATACTTTTAATTAAAATGCACTAGAACTATCAATCCCATTAGGACTCGAACCACGCTCCTCAGACTCCTCTTGTCGCAGCGCTGCTACCAGGGTGTTTTAGGGTCAACCCCCCAGGCCCTAGCAGCCCTAACAAACTGGCTCTGTCACTTGTCCCCAATGGGCTAGCTAAACAGGAAAATAATGGCTGGGCGGTGGTGGTGCACATCTTTAATCTCAGCACTCAGGAGGCAGAAACAGGCAGAACTCTATGAGTTCAAGGCCAGCCTAGTCTACAGAGATAGTCCCAGGACAGGCTCCAAAGCTACAGAGAAACCCTATCTTGAAAAACCAAAATAATAATAATAATAATGGGGTGGAGCAGAGAAAGATGTATTTACCACTGCCATATTAGAAAGAGGAGCAAATACAGACATCCAGTGACTGGCCCCTGACATGTCTGTTCTCAGGACCCTGATGTAAGAGTGAATTAAGATGGAAGCAAACTGCCCTTCCTGGTCAAGGTGAGGCCTGTCACCGACACAGCAGTGTCTCAACTCCTTTGTCACACTTGTCAGTGCTGTGTGAAATCTTTCTGGGAGACAAACTTCCCCTCTGGTTGGTAACAGAACTCTTGGGAGACTCCTGGGAGAAATTCCAATTCCCTAGGGTCCATTGTCTCAACATTCTGGGAGCTGAAGTGACAGGAACAAGGGTCTCTCTTTGGGATGGCCTCACTCCTGCCGGGGCAGTTACAGCTTGTCATCTCTAAGTAAATGTTGAAGTCACTGCAAGGACTTCTGAGGCCCCGTGGGAAATATTCAATCCTCACACACTAACCCTAACTCTTAGCCACCCCTCCAGTTGCAAGCTGGGCAGAGGTGTGCCCTCGCTCAGGACTCTGAGCTCCTTTTGGATTATCTTCTCAGTGCTGCCTGGACGAGGAAGTCTTCTGCTTCCTTTGGATGTGATATACTTAGTCATCTTTTCCTGGCTATTGAGTCATAAGTAGAAGTCGCCATCATCTGCCCACATCCAAGCCCCCATTCATAATAGTCTGTGTCCTTCCCTTTATTGCTTTTCTTCTTTTTCTCACTCCCCCTTTTTTTGTTTGCTTGTTTTTTTTTTGTTTTTTTTTTGTTTTTTTTTTTTTGAGACAGAGTTTCTCTGTGTAACAGTTCTGGCCTGCTTTGTAGACCAGGCTGGTCTTGAACTCACAGAGATCCGCCTGCCTCTGCCTCCCGAGTGTTGGGACTAAAGGCGTGCGCCACCACCCTGGCTGCTTTTTCACTTTCATTAGCATATTATTAGTTTAGTTCATTTTTGCTTCTGTACAACCTGGGAGGTGTTTTAGTTTGCTTCCTGTCGCTGTACTGAACACCATGACCAACAGCAACTCAGAGTGGGGGTGGGGGCTGTGTGGCTTACAGGGCACTGTCCATCGTCAAGGGAAGACAAAGCAGGAGCTCCAGAAAGGAACTTGTAAGCAGGAACTGAAACAGAGACCACAGAGAAACGCTGCTCGCTGGCTTCTTTCCAGGCTCAGCCTCAGCCACACTTCTTACACAGGCCTCTGCTTGGGGACAGTGCTGCCGTAAGGAGCTGGACCCTCTACATCACTTAGCAATGGAGAAAAGGCCCCCGGGCCGATCTGATGGAGGCAGTTCCTCAGCTTAGATTCCCTCTCCCCACGATGTCAAGAGGATGAGCGAGAGGAACCAACCCCGGGAGGAAAGGGTTTTCTCCGCTTTGTTTCTTAGCTATCAAACAAGAATACTATCTGAATGTAGGAGCGCTCAACAATCACGTCCTGACGGATGAGAGACAAATAAAATCTAGTGTCGCGTGCCTGAAGCACGAGCGGGTCCCACCGTCTTCGTTCTTAGTCATTACTGATCCCTCTCTTCAACAATCGCTATCTACCACCATCTTATTTAAGTGGCCCCTCCTAGTCTCTCTGCTTTTGTCCTGACTCACTGCTCCATGAAGTGACTGCTACCACGTTAGTCAAATATCCATGACCTTAAAAATCTCTGTCTTACTTAGAAGTACAATCTATAAGAGCAAAGAATCTACGTGTCTCAATTTTTTTAGAAAAACATTTTTTAATCAAAAAACGGTCATATGAGGATAGATTTATTTCTTCCTACTCTGGGTTCTGTTCCACTGATTTATATGAGTGACCTCAACAAGTCTAGAAATCAAGTAGTATATTAATTTCTTTCTATTTTTGTTTGTTTGGGGGGCTTTGTTAGTTTGTTTTTCAAGACAGGGTTTTACTGTGTATCCTTGACTGTCCTGGAACTCACACTTAGACTAGGCTGGCCCCCAGTTCAGAGATCAGCCTACCTCTGCCTCCCAAGTGCTAGTATATTAATTTTTCAAATTTTTTCCTAGAAATTTGGTTAGAGTTGCATTGAATCTGTAGATCAAATTTGGAGAAATTGATATCTTAATAGTGAGTATAATCCAATGGATAGATGCATATCTGAATATCCGCAAAGCAATGGGGACCACGTTCTCTTCCTTTGAAATATCCTGGGAAAGCAACAAGATCTAAGAAGGGAAGCAGATGTGTGGTTTTAAGCCACATCAGAGATGCTTTTGTACCAATAGTGGTCCCTAAGGTGGCAATCCTATAATTTAAGGCCATGAGTATCTTAGTGATTAACTAACGATGAAAATCAGTAAGAAGATAATAAGCCTCTTCCTTGACTTCAGGTCTGGATTCTCTGTGATGCCTGAGGAGAATTGGAATTGGAGTTCTCATCCATCCAATAGAAACAGAAAGCATAAAACTGAAGTTATATAAAGTTTTTTTTTAAAAAAAAAAAAAGCAAGAAAAGATGATATGTAATGCTAGGTTCTCCAGTGAAACAGACCCAACCGGAATGGTGGTAGATAGATAGGTAGACTCGGATTGTGCAGGGCTTGAGAAGGGAGCAAGAAGTAGAAGATGAAGGCAGCTTTTGTAGGACAGTTGAAGAAGACAAATGATCGGTACAGAAAAGTTAGTACAGCAGGTATATCCAGTCTTTGGATGTTGCTATCAGATACATCTACAGAGTTGTATTTGGGCATTGTGCAGTAGCATTGCAAAAAGAAATCTCGGGCTGGAGAGATGGCTCAACGGTTACTGTCTGCTCTTCCAGAGGTCTTGTTTCCCTGGATACCCCCCTCCCCTTCAGACCTGTCTCAATCTGGACTTCTCAAACTGCCATTCCCAGGAGTCTGGACCGAGCTCTTTTATGGTGTCTGAACTTCATCAACATTGTGCATCTCCTAAGAAGCTGTGGCGTCTGCAGGGCCCTCAAGTGACATTTGAAAATACTGAAAGAGCAGAGCCGTCATCCCCGAATCTCCATCTAGTGAATACCTCCTGCAGAAATAAACTCCCTGATGAAGAAAAACTAAGAATTTGTCCTTACTAGATTTGCATCACAGAAATGGTTTAAATTACATTTACTTATTCATTAAAAAAAAAAGATAGATAGGTAGGTAGGTGGGTAAATGGATAGACAGACAGACAGACAGACAGATAAGCAGACTGACTGACTTTTTGTGGAAAACTAGTTCATATGATTATACAGACTGAGATGTGCCAAGGTATCTATCTAGTCAGCAAGCTGAGGCCCAGGCCACCCAAGTATAGTCCCAATCTGAATCCAACAGCTGAGAACCAAGACTGGCAACGATGTAACTTTTGTTTTTCAGATTACCCGTGTTTGGGTATGGCCCCTACATTCTGGAGTGGGAAATCTACTTCCCTGGATCAAATTATTCAAATGTTAGCATCATCCAGAAATGCTTCACAGATGCATCCAAAACAACGTTAATCATTATTAGTCTGACATCCACAACCCAGGCAGGCAGGCGTGTAAAATTAACCGTCACATCGGATCATTTCTGCATTCGACTTTCTGGACTAAGAGTGGTGCTCATGTGTTAGAAGAAAAAGGGTGGAGAAAGAGGCATCAAGGCTCACATATGAGGACTGGAAAGATATACTTGTTAAACAAACACGAAAGGGCACATAAAGATGGGCTCAGTCATGCCCACCTGTGATTCTAGTGCTCCTGAGGAGAGATGGGAAGAAATGAGGATCTCTGAAGTGTGTGGGCCAATTGGCCTAGCACACGCAGCAACAAGCAACAGAGACCCTGTCTCAAACTACATAGAAGGTTACGGTTGACATCTGAGAGTGTCCTCTAATCTCCAGTGTGTCTTAGAATGCACACACCCACAGACATACTCAAAAACATTCACACACATACACAAATATTAGACATTTTTATTCGAAAATGATTAACATGAAAGAAGCCAGCTGGCAAAGACTGGGTTACATGTAACAAAATAGTGCATGTGCTTTCTAGAATATTCCTGCCATCTCTGAGTGAGGAAAGAGGTGGCTACTAGATAAATGACCTATAAAGGGTCATGTGGCCACAGGCTTTGTGTTGCTATCTGTCATGGAGTCAGAGGGTCAGTCCTTGGTGATTTGTTTTGGTTCTGAGTTTCTGGGCTGGTGGCGGCGGCGGCAGGAGTGCTGCAGAAGCTGTTGACATCATGATGGACAGGAAGCAGAAAGAGGGGCTGGGGATAAAATGCTCCAAGGACCCATGCCCAGTGATCTCCATCCCCCAGGTTGATCCAAACCCTCCTCCCCCCCCAAAGTTTCCCCAGTCTCCCCAAATAGCATCACAAGCTGGGAACAAAGTGTTCACGATACAAGTCTGTAGAGAACACGTCATATTCAAACCATAACAGCAATTCAGGAGCTATTTTGTTTTTTAACTTGTTTGGGGAATTTTTAAATAACCACTTATTAGGATAATGGGTTTACAGATATTATAACAGATATAACTGGGGAAAAGGCAAGGAAGCAACTAAGTGAAAAATAAGGCAATTTCTAAAAATGCACATGAATTTCGGAAATTTCCAAAACCCAGAATATGCTAGCAGGCATTCCATTAGCAGCCACCGGGGGCGCTTTTGAGACACCCTCCAGTAAGAACTGTGTAAATAAATGCAGAAAGATGTCCACATTGAGAACCGTTTGCCTAAACATGCGAGCTACTTTGCTGCCGTAAGAGACAAGTGGAAACAGCGAGCTAAGTCCTCCCACCCCACCTAAACACGGAGCAGGTCTTTCCTACCGTCCAGAACATGAAGAGCCACAGTCCTTCAGAGTCACTTCACATTGTGTGAGCCTTTCCCCTACTTGTCCCTTTTCTAATACAGCATACTTTGTGTGTGTGTGTGTGTGTGTGTGTGCATGCATATATGTAGACACAGATTTGTGAGAGTACACGTGGAAGCCAAAATCTATGTCGTGAACTTCCCTCCACTGCTCTTCATTCTCCAATTCAGCTAGTCCAGATCCTCAAAGATCCCGGGTGAGTGTCAAGAATCTGAACCCTGTTCTCACACTTTATCCACTGACGCATCTCTCCACCCCTTCAATACAGCCCAGTCCGGATGGCCGCTGCCCTCGAGTCTGCCACCTCCCAGGGGAGACTGCCCCAGGACAGTGGTGATGAGTGCCCGGACTCCTTCCAGCAGATGTCGCTTCCAGTGCCAGGATGCTTCTCTTCGACCACAGTCAGAGCAGGCCACAACCAGTCAGGTTTACACTAAGACGAAAGCACCGGAAAACAAACCTTCTGGGTCCCCTTTCCAGAAACACCGCATCCCAAGGCGTAATAGAATCTTTTTAATTTAATGTGCATAAAAGCTTCCACTGAAGGGTTAAGTGACAAGTTTGACTTGAAAAGTAACCATTTTCATCAGGCCACACACCCAAAAGCAGATTCAGAGACCACTGGCTTCACAGGGGGGCTGCTCACACCAGTGCTCTACCCTGGCGGCCTGGCCATTTGAAAGCAAATCATAATTCATGAGCGTGGACCTTTACAAAGGAATTTTCATGGCAACAATGGAGAGAACAGAAATACACAGGTTACATACATCCACAGGATAACGTGTCCAGGCTCTAATTGACTATGCCTGAAAAACGCTGCTATCGTAAACATTTTGGTTCTATTACGATACAAAGTTTAATTTAGTAAACTATGAGAAAGTACATTTTTGTGACGTCATCTGAGCACTTCTTTATAGAGTATCTGGGGTGTTATTAACATAAAACATTTTAGCTTCTAGAGAAGTCCTCAGCAAGGAGATAACTAAGAGGTAGATTTAGGGAGGTTTCAAAGAAATCCACACAGGTTTCTTGAGTGGGGTCAGCTAAGCCCCCGTGGCTGTGAAAACACTTGAGAACCTGGGCCTGAAGAGGGGAGGGGTTGCCCCGTCCCAAACACTACCATGCTTCTCCACATGGCTGGACTGCGTGTCCGTTTTCCTGTGACTGAGCAGGGGTCAGGAGGTCCGGGGCATTCTCATAAGCATGTGGCGGCAGCTCGTGGGGTACAGCTGGTACTGACACCAGTTTCAGAAGCGGGAGGACAATGGCATCCATTCCTGTGACTTTCAACAGCAAGGGATTATCAGCTGAAGCTGATTAGTGGAAGATGGGGGAGGGGGTGTAAGAAGTTGATACAGAAAGAATCCTGGTTGGAAGAGGAGGTAGGTCAAAGTCGCTGGAAGGTGCCTGGACAGCAAGGGTACCTGGAGTTAGGAAGGAGTCAAAACTGAGGAAGAATGGCTTTGTTCTGAAGAAAAAAGATGGGAGTTCCCACTGCCCTTCCTCCAAAACGTCACACCTTTGAAAGGGGACTCTGTCTCAACTCAGGTAGGAGCCAACACAGTTTACCTGCCTCCGCCCATTCATAATAGCACGGCTGTGGAAGGAGTTTCCCATGCTCCTGCAAGTTAATTGCTGGAATCTGTTAGTCCTGTCAGAATTCCTACCTTTCAGCAAGTCTTTGAAGTGTATTGTCAATTTTCGGATGTAATCAATATACTCTGAATTTTTAAATATATTCTACAATAGAAGGATGGGTACTTCTCAGAAGGAAAAACAAAACCAGCACTGTGACCCAGAAAAATAAAACTGTACTAAATATTTCTATATGACTAACATTTATTGCTTATGCTAATTGGCGCTATGAAATAAATGTTTCTCCTTTCAGACACAGCAAATCTAATAATCTGTGACTTTAAATAATTTCTTAAAGGTTTATTTAATGGCTGGGTGTTGGTGGTGCACGCCTTTAATCCCAGCATTCAGGAGGCAGAGGCAGGCAGATCTCTGTGAGCTCGAGGTCAGCCTGTTAGTTCCAGGACAGGCTCCAAAACTACAGAGAAACTCTGTCTCAAAAACAACAACAACAAAAGATTTATTTAATGTATATGTGTATATGCCTTTGTGTATATGTATGCCTGTTTGTATGTGTGTGCACGTGTGTGTGCCTATGTGTGTGCATATGTGTGTGCATATGCCTGTGTGTATATGTATGCCTGTTCATATGTGTGTGCACGTGTGTATGCCTATGTGTGTGCATGCCTGTGTGTATATGTATGCCTGTTTGTATGTGTGTGCACGTGTGTGTGCATGCCTCTGTGTATGTGTATGCTTCTGTGTGTGTATGCCTGTGCATGTGTGTGCACATGTGTATGCCTCTGGTGTGTGTGTGTGTGTGTGTGTGTGTGTGTGTGTGTGTGTGTGTGTGCGCGCGCGCACAGGTGCCCACAGAGCCACAAGGCACTGGGTCCTCTGGAATTACTGTTGTAAGTCAGTTGGTGTAGGCACTGGGAACTGAACCCAGGTCCTCTACAAGACCAGCAAACACTCTTAACCACTGTGCCATCTCTCCAGCCTCTCAAATACTCTTTCACAGGTTACCTTTCATCATTCTGGGAATCAAATCCAGAGACAATTCTTAAGCCAGGTGTGGTGCACATGCCTCTCATCACAACACTCACTCGGGAGGGTGAGGCAGAGGTATCAATGAGCTTGAGAGCCGTGTGGGCTACTGAGTAAGACCCCATCTTTTTTTTTTTTTTTTTTTTTTTTTT